>NC_133354.1:11602200-11802200 GCF_030506205.2 Paramisgurnus dabryanus
TCATACGGAGAGCCAAATTTCAACTACCTATTTTTTCACGTGCTTGTAGAGAATGGTTTACCAAAACTAAGTTACTGGGTCGATCTTTTTTTACATTTTCTAGGTTGGTAGAAGCACTGGGGACCCAATCATAGTACTTAACTCTTTCACCGCCATTGACGAGATATCTTAAACCCGGAAGTATTGCCCTATGGCAAGCGGCTGCATGTCCGTGTATGTTTTAGAGATCGCTCTGAATGGGATCTCTATGAAAAGTCCGTCACAAAAATGGAATTATCTCTGCTTTTTGCACAAAATGTGGTGTTTTTGCAGAAACCTACCCATATTCAAAAGCTGATTACAAAAGAACCACTGAAGGTAGGATAAAACGTTTTTTTTTTTTTTGAAAGCAGAGGATCTGTTCTTTTTGGTATATTGTATGTTTATATATTTAAAGAAGAACATTTTCTGGAAGGCATTAAACTTTGGTGAAAATCATGAAAAACGCTGGCGCTGGCTGGCAACTTTTTTTAAAAACGCTGGCGGTGAAAGAGTTAACTATGGAAAAGTCAGATTTTCATGCCATGGCCCCTTTGGTGTGTGTAGATTTTAGTGGCATCTAGTGGTGAGATTGCCAATTGCATGCAACATCTCACCCCTCAATTTCAAAACGCATATAATATCCGCCACTTGACAAACATATTGTTATCTGAAACAACATAGGGAAGAAATGCGCTCTATAAAACTGTTTGTCCGTTTGGCTACTGCAAAAACATTGACTCTCACATAAGGGGACCCGTGGTGTATGTAAATAAAATTTGCTCATTCTAAGGTAATAAAAACAATACAGTTCATTATGTAAGGTCTTAAAGCAACACTATGTAGTTTTTTTACCTTTAAATAATGTCTCTAAAATTATTTCAGTGATAGAACAACTTTTAACTGGACAAATTGTACTGTTGCTGCAACCTGAGCAGCCTCCTAGCTGCTACAAGCACACTCTGAAAGTGGCGGTGGAGGGTAGGAAACACAGCCCCGCCCCTCCCCCTGCCTGCAGAAGAGTGTCTGATACCAGGCACTGTTGCACTTTTCAACCACATGGGGGAGCTGTAAGTCATTTTTACATGGAAACTACATAGTGTTGCTTTAATACACCACTGATAATATGTATATTATATTGTATTTGAGATCCTTCTACAAGTAAAACAATGCACCCTTAAATTAACAAGTTCATGATTACCTTTTTACTCTTCTTTTGCGAAATATAAAGGTTCTTCGAAGGTTCTACATGCACTGAGGCTCACTATAGGTTTTGGTACAAGAACGCCTTTTTTCTTGCTCAAACAAGTGCAATGCATTATGGGTCTTATATAGATGGACACACACACACAAACAATCATTTCAAAGGTGTCTGATGAAGAAGCTACAGGAGCACTGTAGGTTATATGTCTAATTTATTTATGTGTCCGATATTGGCTTGGGATTTTGCCTTTAGGACATAAAGGGCAAAAGTCAAAAAGGGCAGGAAATAACAGAAAAGGCAACTCGAAGGACAAAAGAAAAAGGGAGAACAATAGATGGGGGGAAAATGAGAAAAAAAGAGACCCAGGAAAATAGACATAAACAGTATCAATGTCACATCACAGTTATTACCAATAGACCTATTCCTTATTTAATATTCAGAAACTTTGCTAAGCTCCAGTGACTTGATGCGAAACTGGTAAAGGTTATATCCTCCCTCGACACACACACACAGACACAACCACAAGAGAGCCAATAAGATCTCACTGATTGAAGGTCAGTTACAAAATGTCTACTCTTGACAGGTATTGTGGTCCCAAAACACGCTGGTGGGCATCTTGTGACCGAAGGTTTAGAGAAGCTTAATTCAAACACAAAGAATGATTAATTAATGATGAATTATAAATGTCTCCATCAAAGATATGAGTGGTCATATAATACAATTTTGTATGTTTCAAATCACAAATATTGGATCTTCGAAGATTGTTTTTAATGCATAATCTAATTTAACAGAGAGCAAACTTAGATATTTTGAGTAATTCTGTCTCAAAAGCACCCACTGGTGTCTCTTCTGGAGTTTCAAAAGAAATCTCAACCTTGTGATGATGTTTGCAAAGACAAGTCTGCAATCAAAACAGATTCTTTATAAGCGTAGTCATACAAAAATCAATACAAATACATTTGATCAAATCCTTCCGAGGCCAAAATGAATAAACTGTGCTGTCCACATTCATTCTTGTTTCATTAATGTCTGTTTTTATTTCTCCAAACAAATACTGCATAAGTACCAATCCAAGGGTAACTTATTTACATTTAGTCTACACTAAGCTAAGAAAAAGCAGCCTTTCACAAATAAAATGTTCCTCTAAACTGTGCCAAGCAGCATATAAAGAGCTATTCTCCAGTGTGAGTTCACATTAGAAAAGCCTCTGCTTTACAAAGTGCAGGCCTAAAGGGCAGGCCACCTAAAAAGTAACCCAGGTTTTAACGAGTAAGCACTCAAAAGCGGGACCTCATAAACGGTCTCGCTTCTCCACAAAAGAGCGAGTTAGAGAAGGTAATAAAAATGAATGCAATCGGTCAGTTTGCCACACCAATACAGATGTGTGTGTGTGTTGGTTATGAATGCTGCATGTGAGTTCAATATATTAAACTCAACAGCTGGGGACACAGAAGTCCATGCTAACTCATAAGTAAAATCGAAAGTGATATCTTTAATATCTAAATGATTTTCTACTAGGACCTGTTTAAGCCTTTTAGTCGGATCACATGTGGATGAAAGAGACACATTAACCTTCACACCTGGTGTCTCTTTTGTCCACTTTCAACCGCTTTTGTCCTTATTACTTCAAAGGGATTTGGGCGAGTCGTTAGACTACCTCTGAATGTGGTCGGAAGCTCGTTTTACACCTGTTTACACCTGTACTGTATTTAGCGTTATCCACGTGTGATCCAAAATATGTACAATGAGATTTTAAGGAACAAACTGAATTTTTGGGACTTTAGCATCTCCGTGCGTGCCGTAACTCTGTCTGACGCACCCACCGCTAGCTTAGCTTAGCACAAAGACTAGAAGTAAATGGCTCCAGCTAGCATACTGCTCCCAATAAGTGACAAAATAACACCAACTTTTTCCTATTTATGTGTTGTGATTTGTATAGTCACAGGGTGTACAAATAACAAGGTCATATGAGACACAGCCATCTTTTAACCGTATACATACTGGGAACTATATTCTCAGAAGGCGAAGCACTGCTACAGTACTTGGGCGGAGGGATTTGCTCGCAGCAGCTTAGAAGTATAGTGGTGAGGAGCAGAGAGTTTGCGCAAGTAGCAGTGCTTCGCCTTCTGAGAATATAGTTCCCAGTATGTATACGTTTAAAAGATGGCTGTGTTTCATATGATTTGCACACTGTGTGACTATACAAATCACAACATATCAACAGTAAAATGTTGGCGTTATTTTGTCACTTATTCAGAGCAGTATGCTAGCCGGAGCCATTTACATCTAGTCTTTGTGCTAAGCTAGGCTAGGGGTGGGTGCGTCAGACAGAGTTACGGCACGCACGGAGATGCTAAAGTCCCGACAATTCGGTGTGTTCCTTAAAGTCTCTTAAGCAATTTTAGGAGAAACATCTGAGAAGTTGAAACATATACAGTATAAGAGCACAGCTGAGAACATCATGAGTTATGAAATAGCAACCTGTGAGAAATTTTCTTCTGCAAAGCACCAGCATTTAAAACACAACATGTGCTGTTGAGCTGGTCTGTGTCATTTGTAATTTAAATATGTGTAAATGTAATCATATCATGTCAGTGCATTTTTTGGCATGCATAAAATATGAAGTCAGAGGTGTGGATAGAGTACTAAACATTTCAGGGATGGTATATGTTCTTGAAAAAGGGGTTACATTAGCTTAGTACTGTACAGCCTATAGAAACGAAGAAAAACTTACAGTCCAAATCTCTAAAGTTAAATTTGGCTTTTGGGCTGCAATGAAACAGCCGTAAGCAGTATTCCCTATGTTGGGCCCCAGATCCAGTCCATGCAAAGCCACTTTGGACGATTTATAAGAAAAGCAATATTCTGCAAAAGCTCTAGCCAGCAAAATAATATCAGTCTCTCAGCTGTAGCGGCCCACATGGGATGTTTTCTAAAGTCCATGGAACAGGCAGCACATCCTGGCCCAAACCCACGTTTTTCACACCCCAATTTTGTGAAACGGAAAGGGAGCAGGAAAAACTGCATAAATATGGGAGTTTAGTGTGCACCCGGCGACGCTGTGTTTATCTTCACAAACCAGACGTGGCACAAGCCATTCACGCTTTTGTGCCACTCTGCTCATGAATACGGCATTCTGAATTAACTCATAAATAGAGAGAAAAGGAAGGGAGAGAAGAGACAAGATGAGACTTAATGAGAAAAAAACTGGTTCTCAGTTATGGGAAGTTTAGGTATCAATTTTGCATTAGATGTTTCTGCTGAAATCTCTTTAGGTGAAATAAAATAGACACATTTTAATCAATTGTTGACATATAAGTGTAAAAAGTGTAAAAATAAAGGATCTCAATTTGTGAGAAATGTTTGAAATTTCAGATTGAGATCCATTTTGTATATTATAGTGGTAGAGCATTGTGTTAACAGCGCAAAAAGTAATGGGTTCGACCCAAGAACACACATACTAATAAGAAATGTATAAATTGTAATGCCACTGTAAGTCACTCCTCTGCCAAATGCATAAATGTAAATGAAACTCTAAAGATGCACATTTTGCTGACATCTTTATATGCTGATTATCCAATGTATTCTCATTGCAATCTAGGAGAAATAACTCAGATATTAAGGGATTTTATTACGGGGATAGAGTTGTATAGATTAGCTACTCGTTCACATTTTGCTCCAATGTACCCGATTTCCCTAAACTGCCGAGTGAAAGCTAATTAGCAGTGCAGTAAATCAACCGAAAAATCAAAGTTAGGACGAAGCCTTTGTGTTACAGGGTGGGTAAATGTTATGAGCAGAAACCTGTTCCAATGCACATCTCATTAAGCAGTGCCAGGGGAGAACATCATTCATAAAACATTAAGAAACAGCTTTGATTTCATTCATTATTAAAGCACAGTCTCCTCAAACCACAAGCAGAGGAACTCGGGACTCAAAGGTGACAAGACTGAGACAAAGGAGATGAGAGAGAAGAACAGATAGAGAATAGTGAGGCTCCCACAGGGATGAGAGGGGTCCATCATGTTTTACGTGAGAGTCTAGAAAAAATGGCCTTACTTCGGCCCATTCATCCTCTTGTTCAGCCATTCAACCATAAATACATCTTTCTGTGCACACTTGTATCTGAGATGCAGTAAGCTGTAGCTATTTTTTAAGAAGATGCCCAAATAATTTCTATTTGGTAACGTAGCTCGATTGTACTAACAATGCGTAGCGTATGCAAAACTGTACCTTTTCTGTCGCTGGGGTGGTACCCTTTTGTACCTTTACATGTATACTAAACATAATACAAAGTTATACAGGGGCGTCAGTTTGTGTTGAAAAGTGGTGGGGACAAAAGATCAGATGAAAAAACATGGTTACACTTTATTTTGATAGTCCACTTTAGACATTCTACTAACTATAAATAACTTTGCAACTACAAATCAACTAACTTTCAATAATTTGCAACTATACGTCAACTAACTGTCATTAGAGTATTAGTAGAGTGTAAGGGTTGGGGTTAGGGAAGAGGTTTGGGTTAGTGGAATAAGTTGACATGCATCTGCAAAGATACTTATAGTCAGTTGAATATCTGTTGAGAAATCATCTCAGTAAACTGTTAGTAGATATTAAGCAGACAGTCTACTAATTCTCTAAAGATTGTTATTTGATAAGTAGTTGAAAAGTTACTTATAGTTAGTAAAATGTCTAAAGTGGACTATCGAAATAAAGTGTTACCAAAAACATTACAGAAGGATGGGAATAATATTGAATAATGACGCATCAAAAATGGGCATAGTGTAGGCTGGTCAACAACACAAAAATACTCAGCATAAACCCAACAAAATCGACTGCACATGTAACACTCCCTACAACACCAGATGAACCAAACAGTGCCAAAGCAACATACTGTAGAAAACAGCAGCACGTTAAGTCAATGATTAATAAAAATTCATTATATATGTAAAAGAAAAAACACCATGAGCATACAATGCAACATATGTGATCCTGGACTACAAAACCAGTCGTACACTGCAAAAAATGATTTTCAAGAAAAAAAATTCTTAGTATTTTTGTCTTGTTTTCAGTAAAAATATCAAAAAATTCTTACATGCTTTTTCTTGATGAGCAAAATGACCTTAGAAAATAAGTCTAGTTTTTAGACCAAAAATATGAAATTTAAGTGATTTTGTGCATAAAACAAGCAAAAAATTGCTTACCCCATTGGCAGATTTTTTTGCTTGTTTTATGAACAAAGTCATTTAAATTTGATATTTTTGGTCTAAAAACTAGATCAAGAAAAATCATCTTAATTAAATAATTTTAAGATATTTTTAATGTAAACAGGACAAAAATACTAAGATTTTTTTCTTGAAAATCTGACTTTCTCACAAGTTTTGTCTTGTTTTCAGTAGAAATATCAAAAAATTCTTAAATCAAGATGTATTTTCTTGAAGTCTAGTTTTGAGACAAAAACGATACAATTTAAGTGAATTTGTGCTCAAAAACAAGCAAAAATATCTGCCAATGGGGTGATAAATTTTTGCTTAAATTAAGTGTTTAAGAAAAAAGAAATCTTATTTTTAGATTTTTTGCTCACCCCATTGGCAGATATTTTTGCTTGTTTTAAATACAAAATCACTTAAATTGTATATTGTCTAAAACAAGGCTTATTTTCTTAGGTCATTTTGCTCATCAAGAAAAATCATCTTGATTAAAGAATTTTTAGATATTTCTACTGAAAACAAGACAAGAATACTAAGTAAGAAAGTTATTTTTGCAATGTAAGTCGCACAGGTATTGTTTGATTTTCATAACATTTAAACCAAATGCTTTCAAAAAGTGGTGGGGACAAAATCAGCCATTTCAAAGAGTGGTGGGGACATGTCCCCAGCGTCCCCAGTGTAAATGACACCTATGAAGTTATACCTTTTTGGGCACATTGCTGTACCTTAAAGGGACAGACACTTTTTAAAAAAAAATATATAATAATAATTTTCCAGCTCCCCTAGAGTTAAACATTTGATTTTTATCGTTTTGGAATCCATTCAGCCAATCTCCGAGTCTGGCGCTAGCACTTTTAGCATAGCTTAGCACAATTCATTGAATCTGATTAGACCATTAGCATCGCGCTCAAAAATAACCAAAGAGTTTGGATATTTTTCCTATTTAAAACTTGACTCTTCTGTAGTTACATTGAGTACTACCGACAAAAAATTAAAAGTTGTGATATATCAGGCAGATATGGCTAGGAACTATATTCTTGTTCTGGCGTAATAAGGACTTTGCTGCTGTAACATGGCTGCAGGAGGCGCAATGATATTACGCAGCAGCCGAAAATAGTCCCTTTAGTAACGTTCAATAGCAGGGGACTATTTTCGGGCACGACATAATATCATTGTCAAGTTTTAAATAGGAAAATATTGAAACTCTTTGGTTATTTTTGAGAGTGATGCTAATGGTCTAATCAGATTCAATGGATTGTGCTAAGCTATGCTAAACGTGGTACCACCAGACCCGGAGTTCGATTGAATGGATTCCAAAATGGTAAAAAAAAAACTAATATTTTACTCTAGGGGAGCTGGAAAATGAGAATATTTTTCAAAAAATGAAGTGTCCCTTTAAGGATCTATTGTGTACCTTTAAAGGTACAGGTAACTGTTTTGTACCCCTAAAATTTAACTGGTACAAAATTGTTCCTTAAGGTACAAAATTGGTCCTTAGGGTATAATATTGTAATATAAAATTTTATTAAGTAAAGTATTTGGATAAAATAATTTGACAAATGCATGAATGTATATAGTTTTTAGTATGGGGTATGTAGTGCATGTGGTCACACCATCTCTGGTGCATTGAAAATTAGTGTAAATCTCACGCAGGGTGTGTTTGATTTAAAAGATTAGCCACGGCGTGCGTGTGTGTTCTTCCTGGACCGTGCAGGCCGGCTCACTGTGACCTATTTTATCTACGCGATAGAGAGTCAAAAATAGTGTCTGATTATTGCTGGCACACTTTCAGACAAGACCACAGGGGCCGCCACTGAAGGTCACTCCTTCGTCCTCGATCGCTCCCGCTCTATTTTACCTACTGGACACAAATTATGATCTAGTTCTCCATTACATGCAAAGGCCACGACAGAGCGATCCTTTAGAGAATTGCCCTTGACCTTGAATGGAAAACAAAATGATCCTCCAGCGTAATGCTGTGTAAACGGATATCAGTCACTGTGGGGGTATCTTAACATTATATAGCTGAACTGTAAGTAACTCCACATTTCGGGTCTGTGGCTGATGTGATAATTTCACGCAGTTTAGGTTATGTTCGCTGACTGACTCTATTGTTTGTCGAACTGGAAACAGCTTGAGAAAATATAGCATTTATGAATAATTGATTTGTATTTGTTTGAGGAAATCTAATTATGTTTTCAACAGCATCATTCTGCCATTACTAGCAACAGACAGACAGATAGAGAGAAATGGACAAACAGGCAGACTGACAAATAGATTAATAATAATAATAGTATTAATAATAAAAGCAATACAAATAATATTAACAATAATAATACTGCTGTTATAAATGTTAATTATTTTTTTTATAATTTATAAATTATGTTTAAAAGATGTTACATAAAAATTAATATTAATATTAACATCAATATTGTTATTGTTTAAAGTAGCCTAGTTATAATAATAGTACTATATATTTTAAAGAGCACCTATTTTGTTGCTAAAAAACACGTAATTTTGTGTATTTGGTATAATGCAATGTGTTTGCGTGGTTCATGGTTAAAAAACACATTATTTTCCACATAACGTTCATTTTTTTGTAGCTCCAGATTTCACTCTCTTCCTGTAATGCATAGATTTAAAAAGCTCGGTGTCCCTGATTGGCCAACTAATCTGTACATTGTGATTGGCCTGAATACCTCTGATGTCAGCCTGAAATGTGACGCTCCTTACCATGTTTGAAAGATTCACTCACAATGCAATGCTAACAGGAGTTAACTTACAGGCTGTGAGTCCAAAGCGGAAGGAATTATGATAATGTCGGTCTTGTCTACCTCACCAATCCCAGGAAGTAAACTGTTGCCTACAATCCGTGTGTTGAAGTCCAAGAAAAGAGATTTATGTTGGATATGATAACTTACACAACCAAAGGAAATGTAAAATCGTATATTGAACCATTGGTGCTCTTTAATGACCACTATAGTGACTTTGTAATCATTTAAGATTATTTTTGACATTTTTTATTTACTCAAAAGTGCAAAAGCAAGGAGCAGACTCACACAGGTAGTTGAAATGTAATTATTACCCTTTGGAGTTTCTTCGCAGACAGACGTGCAGTCACTCAGCAGGGGGAACCATTTGATATTCTTGAATTCAGTGCTGACAAGTCCCCCCCCACACACATATGCTCACGCAACAGACAGACGTTTGGCTATGAGGGGCATTTGATGTGCACGGCTTCAGAGCTGACACTTCAATTTCAGAGGGCCTTTAAAGAGACCAGAAGATTCACACTAATAAATTTCCCTATTAGGGAGTGAAGACATATTCTGTTTCAAATCTACCGAACGCACCATCTCAAGTTCTTCTGTGCACACACACCACACTCCTGAAGAAATTGGGTAGAAGCACCTGGAATGAGAGTTTGGACACGTTCCAGAATGAAAACACTCTCAATGCTAATAAAGTGCAGCTAGCGAATATCCACTTCAGCACACCAGAGGATGAAACTTCTACAGTACTTATTTGAAAAAAAAAACAAGTCTAGTGCCAAGAATGAAAGCGAATCCTCATGGAAACAGAAAACCAGCTGCAGAATGTTCACAAAATGTTTGCGAATTACAGTACAGTTGTACAACTGACTTGCAGTTTTCTAAAACTGACAACTCTTAAACTTTTCTGAGCTGTTAGGTCAAAGGGGAACTTTCACGAAACTTTTTAAAGATGTCAAATAAATCTTTGGTCTCCCCAGCGTACGTATGTGAAGTTCTAGCTCAAAATACCAAATAGATAATTTATTATAACATGTTAAAATTGCCACTTTGTATGTGCGAGAAAAAATGTGCTGTTTTGGGTGTGTCCATGTAAATGCAAATGAGCTGATTAAAGGGGGGGGGGTTATCCCCTTCTGACATCACAAGGGGATCCAAATTTCAATTGCTATTTCACAAGCTTGAGAGAATGGTTTACCAAAACTACGTTACTGGGTTGTTCTTTTTCACATTTTCTTTGTTGATAAAAGCACTGGACCCCAATTATAGCACTTAAACACGAAAAAAGTTAAATTTTCATGATATGTCCCCTTGAAACATGTAAAACAGTTCTTATAGATATTGTTATATAATTAGCAATAATTAAAACTTTTACCTTGTAATTTATTCAAGAATAAGTCAACATTCAATGCTGACATTATGTGAAATCTAAATGCATTGCAATTTAAATAAATCAAGGGTTGATAGCATGCATAAAATATTAAACCTACTGTAGTTCACGAACCCATTAAGAATTGATTAATGACAAAATATAACATCAGTGTTTGTTTCATTGCTGTGATTATGTATCATGTCACAGTTCTTCCCAGTATACCTGAGACATTGCTAAGTAACCAATCATTGTCTTAATGGAGCCTTTTCACATTTCACTGTATAAAGCAGAAGTAAACAACAACGGGTAAATATCGCTGCTGGCATGTAGAGGTACAATTTGAGACCATTGCAAATGTCATTACTGCGGCATATTTTGCTCCAGTACAAGAAAAACACTATTAGGTTTCCTGGTCTTTTAAAAAGAGTACGAATTTAAAGAGAGATAGATTACTTTTGTCAGAAGACATACACGTGCCAAAGTCATCTTTTTAAGATTTATTTTAAACTAAACTGTACCTTTTCTGTCACCGGAGTGGTACCCTTAAAAGTTTATTGTTGTACTATTATGAGTAAACACATTAAATGTTGTACCTTGTGGGGTACAATATTATACCCTAAAGACGTATTGTGTACATTAACTCATTCCCCGCCAGCCATTTTTTGAAAAGTTGCCTGCCAGTTTCACCAAATGCCTTCCAGAAAAATGTTCTTCTAAAAATATATAAACATACAAATATGTCAAATGAAAGAACAGATCCTCTGCTTTCAAACAAACAACAAATCCTATCTGTATTTTTTTCTCTGCTTATAAACTCTTAAATGTGGGTATTTTTCTTTAAAAATATTTTTTTAGCAAAAAGCTGAAGTAAATGCATATTTTTGTTAGGGATGCACCGATACTGGTATTGGGTTTTGGCCTCGATACCACATTTTCTTAAGTAATCGTACTCGTTAAAAGTCCCCCGATACCTGAAATCGATACCACGGTCTGAGAAATGTCTATGTTTGAGCGGCGTGTAAGGGGTTAATGCCTCTTGTGTTGTCCAAAGAGGCAGAGTTTACAACAAACTGGAAAACTAGTCCTTTGTTTTTTTGTTAAATTATATGACTAAAGCTGTTACCTGTAAATTTATATCATGTTTTTTATTAAGTACTCAGTATCGGCAAGTACTGAAATGCAAGTACTCGTACTTGTACTCGTACTCCAAAAAAGTGGTATCGGTGCATCCCTAATTTTTGTGAAGGAATTTTGTTAGAGATCAGATTCAGAATGATTATCAAAACATACATAGAGTTTAAAATTTGTAAATAACGTTTTGGCTTCAGTTTTTTTCATAAATTTGGTAATTCCATCTAGTGGATAATCGCAGTATTGCAGATTAACATAAAAATAAAAAAATCATAAAGGAACCATTTTTGGTGCTATATAGCACCTATGAAGCACCTATAAAGAACCATAGGGGGGTCATATAGCACCACTATAGCACCAAATATGGTTCTACATAGCACTATATGGTTCAACACCGGTGCTACACAGGTACTTCATCTGTGCTATATGGCACTTAAAATGGTTCCTCTATGATTACGAGCCAAGAACCACTTTTAGTGCTATTTAACACCGTTTGTTTTTAGAGTTACCAAATTTTAGGGGTGAAAAACAGTTAACTGTACCTTTAAAGTTACACAATAGGTGCAGTAAGGTACCCAAAAAGGTACAACATTATATTGTGTTTAGTATATCTGTAAAGGTACAAAGTGGAACCTTAGGGCCCCACCACAGCGTCAGAAAAGGTACATGTTCACAAATCACATTTCTCACACAACAATACTGATAAATATACAAAAACATATGCATCATTCACAATATATTTATGTGCCTTTGTTAAGCTAATTTGAGAGAAATTGTGCAGTACTGTAACCTCACTGCACTGTAAGATACAACAGCATTTCACAAAAACTTTGAGTTTGTGTAATTCTAACCAATCACATTAAAAAGTAAACAGATTGCCTTAAACTTAAAACTTAAAAGCGCACAGCCTCGTCTCTCATACATAACAAGTTGCTTGCTGCCGAAGGGCAAACTGAAAACTCTGAAACCAAAGTTTGTTCCTACTTTCCTGCGACGCTGTCGCAGAAAGCAAGTGGGCGACTGATCTTGTCTTAACCCCCAGCACCTTCAGGAGTTATTATCGTTCCTATTTCCCTATCAGCACAGCGCTGTCGGTGTCCATGACAACTGGGAGCATAACCTGCCTACAAGGATCATGCTTATAAAGTAGTTATCAAGCCAATAAACCCAGATAAGCCAGCAGAGACAAGATGCAGCTAAATATAAACGTAATTGCATTAAATTGCATAAGGCTGCATTACTGTTCCCAGTCCTGCACTAACAACTGGCAAAACTTTTCGAAGTAAAGAGAAGAAACGAGAGTGGGCTTATCTAATGAAAAAGTGAGGATTAGTACAGTTCACGCTGTAACCATTTCAGTAAGGGAAATAGTCTTAAAAAGATGACTTTTGGAAATAAACCTAAGAAATGTTGAAAAGCGCAATGGGTGTTTGATGCCAGGATGTTGAAAGGAGACGTGGAAAACATCGTCTAGCCTTAAAATGGTGCCAATTATAACATTAATGCCTTTTAAAGGCTCAAAAGCTTGCAATTTGGTGACTTCATTGGAAAAGTTTTCTGACTATAAACACTAAAAATATGTCTTTATAAAGTAAAGCTGCAAAATGTTAAATGCCTGTCTGTCACCCAGCTACCAGCCATTGCACTGAAATGTGAAAAAGAGGTGATAAGTAACTGTGTGCTTGTATATTATGCTTTATTATACAGTATATTTGTTTTTATTCTGAGCACGCTGTTGACTACAACAAGTGTTGCTAATAGCTATGGATCTGTTTCATTATTTTTTTGGATTTGTAAAGCTAAAATGTGTCATCTTTGTGCCAGTCATTTTTGTCACAAAGCCTTCCAAAACTTTCACTCAAGTCGAACTACACTTAAACCAAAGCTGTCACTGGGACAGTACCCTTTAAAGGGATAGTTCGGCCAAAAATGATATTAAACCCATGATTTACTCACCCCCAAGCTGTCCGGATTGCATATGTCCATCGTTTTTCAGACAAACACATTTTCGGATATTTTAGATAATGTTTTACATTTTTCAGTTGATTAAATGTAATGTTACGGGGTCCACGACCTTCAAGTCCAAAAAAAGTGCGTCCATCCTTCACAACATAAATCCAAACGGCTCCAGGATGATAAACAAAGGTCTTCTGAGGGTAATCCGTGCGGTGTTGTTGTAGAAATATCCATATTTAAAACTTTATTAACTAAAATAAATACCTTCCGGTAGCGCCGCCAATATTTCTTAAATATCTGAAAATGTGTTTGTCTGAAAAACGATGGACATATGCAACTCGGACAGCTTGGGGGTGAGTAAATCATGGGTTTAACATCATTTTTGGCCAAACTATCCCTTTAAACAGGTCCTAATGGGTACCATTTAGGTACAGATATGTAATAATCTGTAAAACAGATATGTCTAATAAGCACCCTTCCAGTATAAAGGTGTATTTTTTCTGAGAGTGTACAGTAAAAATTGTTTACTTTTATCTGCATATTAAACTGCAATGCAGTAAAAATATTTTAACATTGAAAAAAAAGACATACTTCAGCTTTCAATGTAATCCTGATGAAAGACATCAAGGACATTATTTATTCTCTGTATGACTGAAGAGGAACTAAAATCAATATTCAAAGCATGTTCCTTTGAGTCGGACACTTGTGTTTCTACGAGTGGTGTATGGATACGAGACGGACGCTAAACTCATCAGAGCGGATATTAGAAATTGTACACAGAGAAACAGGAGATGGAAAGAATAAAGACGCATGTTTCACTAAAGACGAAGAATGGGATCAACGTCGTTTAATCAGCGCTGACAGTAAATTCTATGAAGGCAGAGATGTTTTGCTGAAAAGCGGACCACAGCCTTGATGAAATTCAGAATGAAGTCTTGTACAGAAATCCAGCACATGCTGAAATGTTTAAACCGTACAGATCTAATTTTAAGGATAAGATTAAACTTGCTTTGGATATAAAAGCAGACAGACAACATACTGTTTTAAAATTATTGTGATTTGACTCGTAACCAGAACTTTATGTAGGCTACAACTTAAGCCAAAGAGAAACTTTTTCTCCTAGAACAATTATAATGCAGTCATCTTCTCGTTGTTGTTTTGCTTTAATTATTAAATCAATAGAGCAAATGTATGTATTTGTTACATAAGCAAATGTAAGTATTTATACAATATACCATTCCCTCAAGAAAAACGTGATTATGCGATCGCATGATTAATAAGCCAAAGTCTGCGGGGGTCGCATTTTTTCAGATATGCAGCATCTCGCCACATAAATTGAATATTTTTTGCACAAAATATGCGGTGCTTGCATGATTTCAAAATTCCCGCATTTTTGTAGCAAAAATCACATATATCTTAGCAGAAAGTATAAAAAATTTGCCTTTACTTCCCACAAGCGCAGCCATGTCCCCTGTTGCCATGGGAACGTTATGAAGTGATGTGATTATGTGACGTGAACATTATTGAAAAGCTGTATTATAATCAGTATATCAGGTCAGTATTTAAAAGTTAATTCTTAATTTTACGCAAAATTCAATATCCGCCGTGTTATTCTGTCATCTTTTCTCCCTTTTTTCCCAAAACGCTATGAATGCCACTCCTCCTTCTCTGCAGAATGCAATAAATCCACTCCACAAATTACAGCGCACCATTCCATGCAATGTAAACAAACAATGGCGGCGCGTCGAGTACACAGAGTCTTAGTTTTCCTCATCTACTTTGTACTTCGTGATCAACAAACAAACAAACAAAAACAAAATAATACTTTAATGGCATTGATAAACCTGTGGTGGCTTTCTGTGATGGTAAAGAAATGTAAGCCATCAGCATCTAATAATTTACGCGAGAGGCACTTGGGAGACGATCGCTTGTTCTCCCGACAGCATCAAGCTTCTCTCGTGCTAACACATTGACCCCAGGGGATCTTATGATAAACTTTCCATAATTTTACTCAAAGTCAACGAGAATCATAGCTGATCGCTGTGAAAAATGTTAAGCGACGACGTCAAGTATAACCGCGCAGCAACGACAGTGTTCCTAATATGACAAAGTAAGTGTTTTGATTAATGCCATTAATGTTTTTTTTTTTAAATCAGTGTGTACAACTGTTCAACTTAATGAATATAAAATGGCAAAGATGAATGCACATTTATACATTAATTCAAAAGATTTATAGAATTAAAAAAAAAACATTTTGTGGAAAAATTAATTCGTTTTTATAATAAATATTTGAAAATCAAGTTATGGATTTGATTTTTTTTATGTTTTTATAACCTAAAGATGCTATGTAAAAAGTTTGTAACAGAAAATTGTGATTTTCACCTTGTCACTTTCTTGGTATAGAAAACATGTTTTTACCGAAATTTGTCAAAATAGATTTATTGCGTTTAGGAACCAAACTCTTCAAATGTAAACATATGTGTACCTACTGTAATCGGTAGATATTAGAACCTTTATAAACGGTACTGCGCCAGTGAAAGATAGGGACATTTTTTTCTGGTAGTGTAGAAATAGTTCAGCATGGTATTGTCTTCATGTAGTCTCAGACTTCTGGACCCCTGTGTTACTACATTATGCATGTATACAGTACAATCATTAACTATCATTAATCATCCATACCAGCATCTCTGCAGTTGAACTGTTGTGACTGAAATGCAGTAACTGTGTTTCAGTAAGAAATGTATTTTATGCTGTATATCCATATGCCTTCAGGGCAGATTAAAATGCACCTGTGTTATCTAGCATGCAGGTGGCTGAATATAAGAATAGAAAATAAATAGGTGAATAAGCAAGTATGATTCATGCAAGGTGCTCATGAGACGATTCTACATTCTCAAAATTGCCCTTAGTGTTTGAAAGCTCTGTACATACAAAAATTAGTGTATGGGAAGCTGTGGGTAGCTCAAAAAAACCCTGATTAAATCATATTAGCACATGAAAAATATCAAACATGACTGTTAAATGTGAAAAAATAAAAAGAGGAAAATGAGATGGTTTTCTCTTCTTATTTCCACATCCTTCACAGAAACCCCAACTTTGCAAATGCAAATGCAAACGCAGAGATATGTTTGCCTTATGGTCTGTCCCTGGTGAAATCACTAGTGTCAAAATACCTGTACACAGACGATCACATGCTTGCTATGAATAACTGACAAAAAACACCAGGCTGAATAGGGCATGAGCTTTTAAAAAGCTGTGCCTGTCCCTTGTCAGTTGCCATTGAAAACCCCTGTTTAGTGGCTTCTCCCAAAACAGCAAACAAACACATGAATACTCCATCTCTTGCATCCTTGCTTCTCTCTCTCTCTCTCTCTCTCTCTCTCTCTCTCTCTCTCTCTCTCTCTCTCTCTCTCTCTCTCTCTCTCTCTCCTGATATGAGCCCATAGGAGAGGACGAAACCCAAAATAACTTAAAAGAGAAGAAAACAAGAGCAAAAAGTATAGCTTTTGCTTTCAGATCAGAGGTCAAACTTTGGCACTGGACAAAATGTTACAATTGTCCTCCTTTTTGTATTGTGTTGGGACACAAATGTAGAAAAGGAAACATTATTTTAGTCAGTTTTATCCTATACCATCTTAAATTAGTTGTTTTGGTGATTTTAGGTGGAAAGATCCCATTGGTTTACACAAAGCAAAATGTTTAGGGCTAAAATGCAAATGTTGTCATAATTTAGGCATACAAAGATTAGTTGGATGGAAACATCCAAAATTGGTTGTCACATTGCCAAGCATTTATGGACAAATAAAGCAAACATTTTTAAACAATAAAATCAATCTTAAAGGGGTAGTTCACCCAAAAATTGAAAATTCTGTCATAATTTACTCACTTTCATGTTCTTACAAACCTGTATACATTTCTTTGTTCTGATGAACACAAAGGAAGATATTTTGAGGAATGTTTGTAACCAATCGTAAGCCCCTTTTACTTAAAAAAGGAATACTATGGAAGTGGATGGGGCTCACGAACGGTTAGATTACGAACATTCCTCAAAATATCTTCCTTCTGGTTCATCACAGGTTTGTAACAACACAAAAGTAAGTAAATGATGACAGAATTTTCATTTTTGGGTGAACTGACCCTTTAACTAAGACTTATTATGTTAAATGAATGCTGTGTGACTCTGCTACTAAAATAATTGGCTTCGATAAACTAACCTGGTCTACAAAAAATTTAAAATAAACATAAAAAATTGTTGGCGGCGATTGTGACACCATGTCATGGGCCGCGTGCCAAAGAAGAGTTTATGACCTTCAAAGTACTTTTGTCAGGGAGTGAGAATAAATCAAAATTGCAAAGAGGTTCTCTCTCTCTCTCTTTCACTTTTACTTTTAAAGACAGTCATTTAATTTCTTCTCCTGTCCTCCCTGGGTTTTACCACCTTACATTTTGTCCCTCTGTCCTGCAAAAGTTGGAAGACAGGTATGATCAATAGTCGGGTGTCTCCTGTTTTAAGCGGCCCTCTCTCTCTCCTGCCCTGATCTATGACTGTGTCGGCCGAGTCTGAAGGTGTAAAAGGTAACAGAGCAGCACTAATGAATTGAACTAGAGCACGGCTGCTTTTAAGCAGACACAAGAGCACTTCTGATTTACACACAGGGATGGGAAAAGGTGGACATAAAGACCAGCACTCTTCAGTATAGTCTGGAGGTTTCTCTGCTGTTAGCAGATGATTATTGATGCTATTATGGGCTGGAAAGACCTACCTGACTACTACTGCTAAAGAGTACAATGTCTGCAACTTCGTGTTTTCATAGTAAAATTAAGGCACGTCAAAATGGAAGTCCATCTCTGTGAAAAGTAATTGTTTGGTGTTTTGGAAGATCATAATCATATTCAGAACTGCCTTAATTCACGAAGCTCCCGTTCCACCACATCCCAAAGATACTCTATTGGGTTGAGATCTGGTGACTGTGGGGGCCATTTTAGTACAGTGAACTCATTGTCATGTTCAAGAAACCAATTTGAAATGATTCAAGCTTTGTGACATGATGCATTATCCTGCTGGAAGTAGCCATCAGAGGATGAGTACATGGTGGTCATAAAGGGATGGAGATGGTCAGAAACAATGCTCAGATAAGCCGTGGCATTTAAACATCCCCCATACCATTACACCACCAGCCTGCACAGTGGTAACAAGGCATGATGGATCCATGTTCTCATTCTGTTTACGCCAAATTCTGACTCTACCATCTGAATGTCTCAACAGAAATCGAGACTTATCAGACCAGACCATTTTTCCAGTCTTTAAATGTCCAATTTTTGTGAGCTCGTGCAAAAAGTAGCTTCTTTTTCCTATTTGTAGTGGAGATGAGTGGTTCCCGGTGGGGTCTTCTGCTGTTGTAGCCCATCTGGCTCAACATTATGCATGTTGTGGCTTCACAAATCCTTTGCTGCATACCTCGGTTGTAACGAGTGGTTATTTCAGTTAAAGTTGCTCTTCTATCAGCTTGAATCAGTCGGCCCATTCTCCTCTGTCCTTTAGCATCAACAAGGGATTTTCACCCACAGGACTGCCGCATACTGGATGTTTTTCCCTTTTCACACCATTCTTTGTAAACCCTAGAAATGGTTGTGCATGAAAATTCCAGTAACTGAGCAGATTGTGAAATACTTAGACCGGCCTGTCTGGCACCAACAACCATGCCACGCTCAAAATCGCTTAAATCACCTTTCTTTCCCATTCTGACATTCAGTTTGGGGTTCAGGAGATTGTCTTGACCAGGACCACACCCCTAAATGCATTGAAGCAACTGCTAGTGATTGGTTGATTAGATAATTGCATTGATGAGAAAATGAACAGGTGTTCCTAATAATCCTTTAGGTGAGTGTACTTGAAGAGTTATAGCTGTAGATGAGTTATAGCAAACAGTATTTTCCCCAAATGCAAAACCTTTAGTTCACAATTATACACCTATAACTACTTAGGAAAGCACATTGACATGGCTGTGACCACGTCATAGCCATTAGGCATCCAAATGGAGTGCTTCCAGCTATACTAATAACATTAAAACTCTCAGCCACTCCACTTATCTTAAAACCATCTTTAATTTCCTCTTTACTTGTATTCAAAGCAGGCACACAGTCACCCGAGCCTGCAGAATAAGAAAGCGACAAGTTACCATTTTTTGTCTTTTATGCTGCGTGACTGGAAAGAGCCGCCGTGGACGTGGCTGTTTTTATGTGCCGGCTTCAAAGCCCGGAGAGCGGAATGTTTATTTAAATCGTTTACAGCACACTTTCCCAACGCATCACTGTGAAGGTGCCGATACAAGATGAACAACTTATTTCCAAGTCGCGCAGCTATTAGCTGTCGTCTGTGGCAGGGTGCGGAATGATTTGCATTGTTTGTTAGTATTCCCTGAAGCAAGTCATATTGATATATTTGTTCAACACTTTGCAGACTCTATTAATCACACGTGAATAATTGATAAACCATGTTGGGGAAACAATGACATTTCCTGTTTAAAGCAAACTAATGATCCTTATTGCAGGGGTTCCAGGTTTCATAGAGAGATGAAGAGAGAGAGGAAGGTACAGTATGGAGAACAAGAGAAAGAAGTAGAGGGAGGGAGGGTGAAGGATAGAGAGAAGCAAAGCAAGCAGAAGAAGATGGAGATTACAGGGAAATGATAAACTAAATACAATATTAGGGAATACTGTATAATTTAAAAGGATAGCTCTTTCATATTTTTTTACAAACCTGTATACATTTCTTTGTTCTGCTGAACATAAAGAAATATATTTTAAGAAATGTTTGAGCACCATTGACTTCCATTTTATTTTTTCCTACTATGGAAGTCAGTGGTGCTCCTGCTTTCTGCTTGATTACAAATATCTTCATTTGTGTCCAGCAGAAGAAAGTAATGATACATGTTTGAAACAACTTGAGGGTGAGTAAATGATAACAGAATTTTCATTTTGGGTGAACTATCACTTTAAAGGATTACTAAATTTTCTTAAAAAAAATCCAGATAATTTACTCACCACCATGTCATCCAAAATGTTGATGTCTTTCTTTGTTCAGTAGAGAAGAAATTATGTTTTTTGAGGAAAACATTCCAGGATTTTTCTAATTTTAATGGACTTTAATGGACCCTTAACATTTTTTTCAACTGAAACGATTGTCATTTTTGACAATAAAAATAAAAATATGCACTTTTAAAGCACAACTTCTCGTCTATCTCCGGTCCTGTGAGGCGCCAGTGCAACCTCACGTAATTGCGTAATGCCGTGGAAAGGTCACGTGTTACATATATGAAACACACATTTGTGGACCATTTTAAACAATAAACTGACACAAAGACATTAATTAGTATCATTCAACATACAACAACGTCGGAACGGTCCTCTCTTTCCACAGTTGTAAACACTGGGGTGTAGTTTTGCATACATCATCCGTGACCTCTTGATGTGATGACGTATTGCGTGAGGTCGCGCTGGCCCGTTACAGGACCGGAGAAGTTGTGGTTTAAAAGTGCATCTTTTTTATTTTTCTTGTCAAAAATGACAATCGTTTCACTAGATAAGACCCTTATGCCCCGTTTGGGATCATTTAGAGTCTTTTGAAACTCTGTTGAAAAAAACTGTTAAGTGTTGAGTTAAGTGTTAAGTGTTGGGGTCCATTAAAGTCCATTATAATTAGAAAAATCCTAGAATAATTTCCTCAAAAAACATAATTTCTTCTCGAATGAACAAAGAAAGACATAAACATTTTGGATGATATGGTGGTGAGTAAATTATCATTTTTTAAATGGACTAATCCTTTAAGAGAGAATGAAAGTGGACAGGGAAGCAACACCCTAGCAAAGCAGTGCACTAAAAAACACTTGGCAACAACATAGCCACATTCTGGCAACCATCCAAAAAACCCTAACAACCCACGGTAATGCCAAGATGTTGAGGCAAGATGGGACCATTATGATGTATTAAGTAACTGGACTCATTTATGAAACTATGTGCATTGTGAATTAAATATAAAAAACAGCTATTTCCTAAATACAAGCCGTTTTAAAATATTAAAAAATAAGAAAATGCATGTGCTTGTCCTTGTGATGTGTGTCTGCAGTTAACTGTAAAGAAATATGTATTGTTGTCTTAAAGGGGACATTTCACAAGACTTTTTAAGAAGTCAAATATTTGGTGTCCCCAGAGTACGTATGTGAAGGTCTAGTTCAAAATACCCCATAGATAATTTATTATAGCATGTTAAAATTGACACTTTGTAGGTGTGAGTAAAATGTGTAATTTTTGGGTGTGTCCTTTAAAATGCAAATGAGCTGATCTCTGCACTAAATGGAAGTGTTGTGGTTGGATAATGCAGATTAAGGGGCAGTATTATCCCCTTCTGACATCACAAGGGGAGCCAAATTTCAATGACCTATTTTTTCACATGCTTGTAAAGAATGGTTTACCAAAACTAAGTTACTGGGTTGATCTTTTTTCACATTTTCTATGTTGATAGAAGCACTGGGGATCCAATTATAGCACTTAAACATGGATAAGGTCAGATGTTCATGATATGTCCCCTTTAAATGTGATTCTCCACTTGAAAAACTAAAAGAAATATAATCAGGAAGAGAATCAAAAAGAGAAAAAAAAATGAAAGAGTTCTTGCTTTTCTGCCAGCCAAAAGTACGAAAAAAGACAGCATAAGTGTAAGTGGGAGAAAAGGACAAAATATTCATCAATAATTGAACAGTGAAGTCTCTTGGGTTTTGTGCTGTCAAATGCAGACGTGTCAACTTAAGACAGACTAAACCCATGAGATCCGTTGTGAGCGCACACATACATAGTCAAACATGCCTGCTAAACCTCATTTAGACACTGCAAACAATCAGTTGCCTGAATCAATACACAATACTGTCCTGTTCTGGTGCATTAACAGATGGCAAATATTAAACCCAGGCTCCAGAAAGTCCTTTAAAGTTATGTTAAGCATACTTTCAAAATGTTGGCCTCCAGCTATCGTGCAAAAAGCTGTGATACGTGATGTACACCAACCTTAGTTGACTTTCATATGTTTATGAAAAACATCCTAAAGCACCTTGGACTTTAAATGACTTGACATACAATTAAGGGTTAGCAGTGCCTGCAAGTTACTTCATTATGATTTTAGAGATTAAAATAACCAAAGAAAGAGAAAGATAATGTCAATGATCCAGAGCATGTGGATTATTGACTCCAGTTCACAAACAAAGAAATGGAAAGCCGTGATCAATATAGACAAAAATCTTTTATCTGCGTAAGTAAATGTATTGCCTTGAGCCGCTTTAGATCTTGTGGAAAATGAGAAAGGCTGTGATGCCTAGTTAAGCCTAGATGAGCACAAAAAGCCATTTACTTTAAATAAAGCTATTAAAACAAGGTAAAGGTTTTCAAACTTAGTTTGGTGTATATTGCTGGTCAACTTGAATTAACACTAGCTGGAAACTGTACCTGTAAGCTACAACATACATTATTTTAATGGTTACTTTTTTATAAGGCCACTGATTTAAGTAAGCATCATTTTAAAGGGGACATTTCACAAGATTTTTTTAAGATGCCAAAATAATCTTTGGTGTCCCCAGAGTGCGCATGTAAAGTTTTAGCTCAAAATACCATAAAGATAATTTATTATATCATTTTAAAATTGACACTTAGGTGTGAGCAAAAATGTGCCGTTTTTGGGTGTGTCCTTTAAAATGCAAATTAGCTGATCTCTGCACTTAATGGGAGTGTTGTGGTTGGATAGTGCAGATTAAAGGGCGGTATTATCCCCTTCTGACATCACAAGGGGAGCCAAATTGCAAAGACCTATTTTTTCACATGCTTGCAGAGAATTGTTTACCAAAAGTAAGTTGCTGGGTTGATCTTTATCACATTTTCTAGGTCAATAGAAGCACTGGGGAACCAATTATAGCGCTTAAATATTTTCTCTGTGTTAGTTTGCGTCTACCTGTTTACCGTCTGTATATGTCTGTCTGCCCCCTATTCGTCTACATCCATCAATATTTAGTTTACTTCTGTCCAATTTGCCACCAGTTATTGTTAATAAACATTTGCCTTTTTCCCTTTCTTTCTTTTCATTATTATTACTATATATATATATATATATATATATATATATAATGTATATATGTATGTATGTATGTATGTATGTATGTAGGTATGTATATATGTATATATGTATATATGTATATATATATATATGTATATATATATATATATATATATATATATATATATATATATATATATAATTTATATAAATTGTTATCAATTTTTTTCTTTCTACATTTTTGTTCTTTTGTAAGTATTTTATTTGATTGATTATCTCACAATATTATGGCTATCACAGTATTAGGAGATGGATGTGGGTCTGTCAGGAGTAATTACTGTCTGTATTTTCTTGAATTAAAAATAAAATTGTCCTCAGACGAGGGGGGTGATGGCGGGCCAAAAAAAAAACATGGAAAAAGTTAGATTTTCATGATATGTCTGTCACCTTTAAAAGGCTTTAACTACATTAATCCAACTGCAAATAAAAAAATCCAGACATTTGATTAGAGCTATTAAAATATTGATTACTCTATAACAGTAACAATTGATTTAATGTCAACCACATGCATGTATGTGCTGACAACAAAAGTGAACACAAGCTTATCTATCTAAATCTTCATTCACCTGCGGTTAGAGACGCCTATGGCTTTTCCCGAAGGTCTTAATTCATCAAAGCTGATCCATCAGGATCAATAAGAATCGATAATGTCCTGTTTAGACCATTGAAGCAGGGCACAAGGACACAGAGATAACTAATGACTGTAATACGGACTACTGAATACACAAAGAAATAATAGTTCTAAGGTAAACTGCGACGTTTCTAAAAAAAAAAAAGTATTTTTCCTTCTTTCTTAAACAATCCTTGTCGCCTTTGACTTGCTCACTGGAAATTGTAAAGTGCTTTTGTACTCACTAAGCCTCCGGGGAACAACCTGTATTGTTAAAAGTGCTACACAAATAGATCAGAATAGATATTTTGGCTTTTAGTTCGTGATTTTGCATTATATGTTTAAAAACGCCAGGATGTTCTTGTTTGCATGTTTGTAAGGCAAATACATTGAATGTAGAGGTAAAAACACGCAAACTATATACACCAATACATGCTCATTGTCGCATGTACCTCTTATTCAAATGCAATGGAAGCTGATGCCTGATTGGTCCTTGTGTCCAATACCCCCCCCAAACACATAACCCTAAAACCATATTAGGGAGTCGAAATCATTATTGTTTAACAATGTCAACAGTTTCCCGTAGATGCTGATATGGCATCAATATTTAATGACATACGCACTGAGGCGGTTTATGACTGATTGACATTCTAGCAACGTATTGCTTCACACTGTTTATCTTTGGCAACGCAAAAGCGAGGAAAACATCCCTCCGTAGCTTAAAAATACATTAACTCATTGTTATGTGTGAAAGGCCTTTTTTTCAAAAATTGTCATTTACAATGTCCTTGGCTAAGTATGTAAATAAATGAATTAATGCATGTATAAATAAATACGTTCGGGTTCCAATCAGCCATGGATTTGACGAAAGCCTTGCCACTGGCGAAGACTTGGGTGTGCATATGTCCCTCCATACTGCCTGCCTGATGGCGTCCTCAGAGAATAACTCATAACATGTGTAAACATAACTTCACAGATGAATCACTATTTCTCTTTGATTCGCTAAAGGGACATTTGAGGAAAAGTATTTTTATATTTGTCAGACAGGTTGGATGAGGGGCTAACAGTGCCAGAAGCTTTCTCAACCATGTAGTCACATAGTCGTTTAGATCCTGAGCACATACAGTATGCATAGATATTATAATCCTAAACATTGAGATGAAAGCAAGAGAATGACAAAACTAATGTATTTGTGTGACAAAAAGGCAGAGGATATGATTAATCATGAAACTTGGTCCAAGGTGACAAAGCCAGATTGAGATTTAGAGAAAGACAAAGTTGAAGAAAGTGGGTGTCAAAAGGTGCAAAAAAGAGAAAGTGCGATTTGTCAGTTTAAGTGTAAGAAATAAATAAGGGATGTTTACTTGCAGGTTTACTAAAGAAGTCAGAGGCAGCAATGAAACAGATTCTGTTGAAAACACAGCGGGGTCCCAAAATCACTACTTTAAAAATACATAAACTGTTTGCATAACTATTGAAGGTGTAAGAAATTATATTATTTAATACATTTAAGCAAAAAATCAATCCACAGGATGTTTAATGTTATATATATATATATATGTATGAAACTTATATTTAAAGTTTCTAATTTTCACTATAATGTCAGACTTAAAGGTGGGGTGCATGATCTCTGAAAGCCAATGTTGAAATTTCAAATTACCTAAACAAACACGCCCCTACCCCAATAGAATCTGGACCTTCTTTTGATAAACCCGCCCCACACATACGCAACCCAGGCAACGATGTTGGTTAGTAGACCAGCCCCTTACTGCTGATTGGCTACAAGTATGTTTTGTATGTCCAAAGTGTTTTTCAAATATCATGCACCCCGCCTTTAAGGCATTTCAGGCACTGTGAGAAATTTACATATAGGCAATTAATAGACACTTTTATCCAAAGTTACTTGCACAATGAAAACTCTGAATCAAGTCTTTATGAGGAGGCAATAATACAAACATTGCTACACAAAGTAACAAACTTTTGACAACTACACTAGTCAACATTTGAAGTGGATCAAAACCTTTTCTAAAAGTTTTCTTAAAACCAATATCCAATACCCGTTCTTGTTTTAGGACAAATTTGGTGAATGTTTTTGATCCACTTCAAATGTTGACTACTATACTAGAGATCATACCTGTTAGAAATTAAAAAGTAGAGTTATGTTTTATAGGGCATTTAAGTTTGAAAATGAGATGTTGCATCTCAAGGGGCTATCCATAAAAAAAAAAAAAAAATTAGCATGTTCCTGTAAAGTGTTC
The DNA here is from genome assembly GCF_030506205.2 of Paramisgurnus dabryanus. NCBI lineage: Eukaryota > Metazoa > Chordata > Actinopteri > Cypriniformes > Cobitidae > Paramisgurnus > Paramisgurnus dabryanus. The sequence goes on from NC_133354.1 coordinate 11,628,887, forward strand.
ATGAAATTACATTTTTAAATATGTTTTTAAATGGTTTCAAAGATCGATCCACATGTGAGCAACAATAATGTTAAAGGAACTGGAAAGTGATTTGTAAAGGTACCACAAGGCTCACTTGCTGAATACAGGGTTCTGGATGCCTCTGTATAAAATTCGAAAACCCTTGTAAAGAGACAAATAATGACAAATTCAGTCAGAGACGATAGGAAATGGCTGTACTGATCCATGGATAGAATGAATAGCACTGGCGCACATCAGTTGGATAGATCCCTTTTGCAATTGTCACTTTAATGTTATTCGATTTCATGCAATGAATGACCAGTTCTGTGGCAAACATTATAATCACAATAATCCCTGATCACACTCACAATATAAACATCACAGGCATTCTCCTATAATCACAATAATGATTGTTGTAATCTGTGGCTTTTCTATTGAGTTAGATTGCTCGACTCTGACACAGATTATTATATGTAGCCACATGGATTTTAGCCTCTCAGGCGGCAACAGTATCCGCTGCCGTTCTTCTTTCAGCAATTGTGTGCGAGTCCTCCAGTTTTTGTCATTGTAAGCTGAAATGCCTCTAGCAGACAATGATTGGAAGAGTAAAAACTGCACAGGCGGAGAAATGTTAGTGGCATCCGAGTTAAGCTTAAACTATGGAAATTAAGTTCAAACAGCATGGAAGACCCAAAGGCAGATAACGATCTGTGGTGGAACATAAACCTACTGGAAATAAAAAGATGTTTAAAAGTAAAGCATCATGTAATACTTCCTCTTATGTACAGAGATAGCTAGTTTTTGTAGATTAAAGTACAATTTATACTACTATGTCAAGTGAACAACGTAGCCAACGCATAGATGCGCACTAGAGGTTTCCGTGAATCCAAAGAAATGTACCCAACCCGAAATGACCCGAATCACTTTATACCCAAACCCGACGTGCATAAATAATTTGATTTAAAGAAAAACCCGACCCGAGACAAACCCGAGAAAATTAGACCCGAACCAGTGGCATTTTTTTAACCCGACTGGACCCGAAAGTAAACGGCACCGACTCTGCGCAGACTCTCGCAACCAATTTGGCAAGCTGCTCCATTTGTTTGAAGACGACACCCAGGTAATCACTAAAATGTACATTGACTGACATGTTTGTCTCAACTAAAATTAACCTACTGTCAGCCACACAATGTCGCAAGCGCTTTTGGCAAACAGAGGAGAGGTTTGAAAAGGACATTGATGCACACACACAATTTTTCGGGTTTGTTCGGCAAAAAAACATTTATTTTAAATTACCCAAGACCTGATGCCGCTAATATTATACCCCAACCATTTCCGAGGCACACGTGAAACTTTTAGACCCGATCGGGTCTCGGGTCAGACCTCGGGTTTTCAGATCTAAGTGGACCCGTGAAGACCTCTAAAGCACACCTCTCCAAAAATGCAATAATGCTTCAATTCTACTGAGACCGCAAGCCCTGCAATTGGTCCACTAGAACCACTCCACAAAAATTCCACTTGCGACGGTAAAAAAAGATGGACCAAGTTGGGGAGCTATATTTTAAAACTCAAGCTGCAACAAAGTCACTATCTATTTAACTCCATCACTGCTCTAACAAACTACTACTTCGTCCACTTTTCCCTTAATACTGTAACTTGCACGTGGACACTGCCTATTAGTGGTCTGCATAAGTGATGCCCGGGTCAGGGTGTTTTCCCGTTTTTATGAAAAATTTGTCCCACCCCAACTCGCACCACGAGCGGCAGTGGCTCAATGGTTCATGTAGGTTGTCTACAAACTGGAAGGTTGGTGGTTTAATCCCCGGCTCCACCGGACCAAGTTTCGAGGTGTCCTTGAGCAAGACACCTAACCCGAGCTGCTCCCGACGAGCTGGCTGGCACCTTGCATGGCTGACACAGCCGTCGGTGTATGAATGTGTGAGTGAATGGGTGAATGTGAGGCTAATTGTAAAGCACTTTGGATGGCCATAGGTCTGTTAAAAGCGCTATATAAATGCAGTCCATTTACCACACCACTGTATCTATTTTTACAACCCACCACGCCCTGCACACGCGACCATTAAAATAGACACACCAGAAATTTGTAATGTAAATAAAAAGAGGCTTTGTTTCATCCTAAAAGTGCTTGGAAACAGCCATTAGATTACATTGCCCTGTAAAGTGGCAACAACATACGCTTATGAACCATAGAAACCAGCATGGTCATTTTAATATAGATAAAGGATAATGATAAACATTTTTAACATTTACAAAACCGTGTTTGTATTATCTACTCACAAATTCACAACCTTAATTTCTCCCGTACCTCGTCTTTCATCTTTACTTTAATTTCTCAGTTTGTTTTGTTGTTGTGGCTGGCAGCGGGAGCTGCTTGGCGCTTTCGTGACGTGACACCAATGGTTAAGCGATATCAAGTTACATTGCGGGTGTTACGTTGCTACAGAATTTAACCTTATCAAAGAACCTTATCAAAGCACGCAACATTCATGTTTTTTTTTCTTCTTTTTTAAATGATTCGCCCCAACCCGCCTCGCAATAAAGTGACAATTTCTTTACCCGCCCCAACCCGTTTAAATCACGTTTAACTCCACCCAAATGTAAACACTGTGACATTTTTCATATGGTTTTGTTTCGTTTTAACGGACTGACATAGAAGCATCTATCTCAACTGATAGGAGTACCTGTTTGGTCAAAATGGGTCTCAATTGGGAGTTTTTTGGAAACCTTTTTCCGGTTGGTGCCGCTAATGGTGCAGAAACTTCAGTGGAACTTTAAAGTTTCAATTCTTCATCTACCGTATGGAGCTGTGCCACCATATCTGTCCATAAAAGAACAGTGAATTTAAAAAACAACCTTTTTAACTTCTTTTTCTCAGACACTAACTTGATGGAAAACATAATTGTTCAATTTTTCAACCAGCGCATTTAAAATGTCAGGAGACCATATGTACTTGTGAATTTTAATGAACGAAAATTTGAATGAGTATTCACAGATTTGGCAGACTAGAATGGAAATACAAAAAAAAAATATTCCAAGCCCTGTTTGTCGGCCGATGAGTCTCAGCATTTAATTTCCTTTGGGTGGCAGATAAAAAGCTTGAAAGTGCACAGCAATTCTAATATGCACCAACCCATACATACATATGGGCATGCATATACACACAACATTGCATGATTGTCTCTGTTCGTTGCGATTGCTGTTTGTCAGATAGATAAGAAAGAAATTACACCAGTGGGATATTGGGAAAACATCAAGACAGACTGGGTAACATCAATTGTCTTACATACAAAAAGTCAAAAAAGGCATACTGTAGATTTATTATGAAGGCAATGAAATTCATCTTGAAGGCTATTGGTGAACATGTCAAGTAAACAAAGCCTGACAAGGCCGCACAGCAACAAAACAAATCTTTTACGATTGCCGAAATGCGTATCAGGCAGGCAAACTCTTCCAAAATGGTACATTGTGCATCAGTCTAAAGACAGTTCTTTGTATTCGTCTCCTCTGATACTGGTGACTTCAAACAGATAGGGATGGCTGCTGGGTGCTAGACATAGGTAAGAGAAATAAACAAAGCTGCTCTCTGGCCCGTGTGCAGGCGGTGAGGAATGAAGAAAAAGAGACCTGCAGGATAACAAACACAAGTGTTGAGTATTCGCATTGCCCGCACCTACTGTACACCTACAAGAACTAAGAGAGAGAGAGAGAGATGTGGAGCGAGCGAGCAAGGGTGAAATGAATGGAGGGGTACCGAACCAAATATGTGAAAGTCAGAGAGATGCAGACCTTCGGGCGATGCTTGTACCTCATCTAAAAGAAAAGAAAGAAAGGTGAAATGGAGATATGATGTGGGAAGAAAGAGCTGGTGGGTGTGCTGAGGGTGGTCTGATAAGACACATTTGGACTTTCTTATGGGTGATTCATTTCATTCACTAGATCACAAAAAAATATTGATCACGGGCTGACACTTTAAATGAGACAATTGTTTGGCATACACAGTAAAGACTAATGCAGATTGTATAGGAAAAATAATCTGGTTTAAGATCAGTTTGATGGGAAATTTTGGAATTAATATTAAAACTTTCAATAGCCTTGAGTTTTGTTTGTAGATTTTAGTATATTGGCAAATCTGAGTTTAGTTAGTGACATGACATGTTGAGATCTCTTTTAAAGGCACACTCCACTTTTTTTGAAAATATACTCATTTTCCAGCTCCCCTGCAGTTAAACATCTGAGTTTTACCGTTTTGGAATCCATTCAGCCGATCTCCTGGTCTGGCAGTACCACTTTTAGCATAGCTTAGCATAATTCATTGAATCTGATTAGACCATTAGCATTGCCCTCAAAAATGACCAAAAAGTTTCAATCCGCAATGATTTTACATAATGTCCCAAAAATAATCCCGACTGCAACTGTGCAACTACACAAACTTAGTGCCAGTCACAAAAGTTACCTAGCTGGGGACTATTTGCGGGTGCTGCATAATATCATTGTGCCCCCATGGTCCTTGATTATTACGCCGAAATGAGAGTGTAGTTTCTAGCCATATCGGCCTATAATAACTTTTAATTTTACGTCAGTCTTAGTACACGATGTAACTACAGAAGTCACATTTTAAATAAAAAAAATATTGAAACTCTATGTTCATTTTTAAGAGCGATGCTAATGGTCTAATCAGATTCAATAGATTATGCTAAGCTATGCTAAAACCCGGAAATTGGCTGAATGGATTCCAAACTGGTAAAACTCAAATGTTTAACTCTAGGGAAGCTGGAAAATGAGCCTATTTTCAAAAAAAGTGGAGTGTTCCTTTAAAACTAGTCAAGACATATGAGATAATTAAGTCTTGCTCTCATGGGAAACATCTAAGATGCGTGAGACTTAAAGAAAATTCCCAATTGCTTTCCATTTAATCCCACTGCTGTCCAAAAAAAAAAAGAATTGAGATATTAAAAATGTTTCTTTCTTACAGACTAGTTTGAAGTACACAGGAAATGGATTGTTATGACCAAGTTTAACCCATGAACATGTATAATACAAGACAGATATTGACAACATCCACAGGCCAAACACAACCGCGAGCTGTACAAGCTTAGAACTAGGTTACGCAAGCATTGCCCATTAACCACAATACACGAAGCGCATGCTGGTTCTATCCGTTCTAAAACATCTTAATATAAATGTTTCAATAGCACATCCAAAGTAAATGCGGTCTCTCATAACTAGAGGCTGTGCAAGAAGAAAACCTGTTTCCATATCTGCTCTAATGGCCGGTGAGATATCAGTCTGGATTCAATACAAATCAAGCTGTAATGTATGAGCAGTGTTGGGAGTAACGCATTACAAAATATAATATATTACAGCAATATATTAGTTTTTGCTGTAACGCAGTAATATAACGCATTACTAATAAAATTTTGGTAATATTTTACTCGTTACAGTCTTAGTAACGAGCGCGTTACAACAATGCATTTCAAAAATAGACGTGTTATTTTTATTTTTTTATTTTTGACCAATGCGCGCGACCACCATCCACACAGGAAAAAGCTGCGGGTAAAATAGTAATGGCTGCTCCCAAACAGCATACTTCCATACTATATAGTAGGCGAAAAGCACTACTTCTCGTACTCTTTGCCTACTATATAGTATGGAAGTATGTGGTTTGGGACGCAGCCTATGTCTGTTTCCAGGTGCTGTATGCAGCATGTTCATTTTTACTTTAATTTTGTATTTGACGCGTTTCTTAAAGAGCCGAATCTGGGAAGTCCGCGCCTGTATAAGCATCGACTAAAGTGGTCGCAATCAGGTCCGGTAGCGCCGCATACGCAAAATTCTGTGAATGAGAGCACTAAGTAAAAGCAACAGAAAGTTTCTATCGGTCTCCTGTGCTGCTTGAACCTCAGAAGTAAAGAGACTTTTAGAAATCTTGCCAGTAAAATCCATTTCACCACACAAGCAATGACAAGGTAAGCTAACGTTGCTATGGTTACAGTCCATATACATAATAGATTGCTAGGCTATTCCTATGCTATCAGTTTTATTACAAACAGCAACCTAAACTACAACATAACATTAATGTAGACTTAAACATGGTTATTTAAATAGTACATTTAAACAACACTAGTTAAAGTTTTTACCAGCCTTTGTATGGGAGCCTATATTCATTGTTTGGCAAAAACAGTGTTCCTCTGTTTGTCTGTGTTTTATTAAGCAATTATATGTTAACCTACATGTAATCCTTATATTATACTGAAATGAGTTGTACTGCTTGAGGCCTAATCCTCCAATAGCACTTTTTGATAAGTTGTGTCAACCCAGTGCATGCCAGGTTTGTGCTGTGAATCTGAATTTAAAGTGAATTAAAGAATAGAAATGAAAAGAGGCTGCGTGTCTTGCCATGTTATTAGTCTATAGTTTGCATTACAGTGGGCTCTAGCTTTATTGTGTTTGGTATGTCTACCATCATTTACCAGACTTTTACCAGATCATTTGTCCATGTTTATGAATTTGACAGTCATTGTTACTGTTTTTTGCCATAAGTCTTTACTGTGCCTATTCAAAGCTCGAGGGCCAACACATAACTTCTAGATTTATAAGCATCAATAAACTACATTTTAACATTTTATAATGCCTAGTCATACTTCTGTTATTTTGATGAAAGTAACTCAAAGTAACGCAAAAGTAATGTAACTCATTACAGTTCAGAGTCAGTAATATTGTAATGTAACTAATTACTTTCAAATGACAGTAATTTGTAATATGTAATGTATTACACTTTGGAAGTAACTTGCCCAACACTGTGTATGAGTGCACAAGTAATGAGCAGAACAGACAACAAAATACAAAACAAACAAAAATAAGAGTCATTCTATATTACATCTGAGCTTGCATCAGGTCAAACAGACAGATTAGAGTAGCAAAATAAATGTAAGTTTGGGTATGATGAGCGAGCATTGATCTCCACATAAAAATAACTACATCTCAGCCTCCTACCTGACACTGGAGGGCCCAACAGCTGATGAAAATCAATATGGTGGTTCAGGGATTGACCACAAGAACGGCAGCGTGTCAGAGAGGGAGATGTACAGTATGATGAAGTGCATGTCTTCACCGGTGTAACAAACAAACACAGAGCACAACAAAAATGGTAGGTCAAAGACGGCGGCGCTACCGGAAGGTAGTTATTTACGTTAATAAAGTTTTAAATATGGATATTTCTACAACAACACCGCGTGGATTACCCTCAGAAGACCTTTGTTTATCATCCTGGAGCCGTTTGGATTTATTTTGTGAAGGATGGACGCACTTTTTTTGAACTTGAAGGTCGTGGACCCCGTAACATTAGGCTACATTTAATCAACTGAAAGATCTAAAAAAATTTCTAAAATATCCGAAAATATGTTTGTCTGAAAAACGATGGACATATGCAACTCGGACAGCTTGGGGGTGAGAAAATCATGGGTTTAATATCATTTTTGGCCGAACTATCCCATTAACATCACTTTTGTCTACAAAAGTAATTTCAACCATTTAAACATATAAAGATTTTAAAATAATGCAAAAATTTCAATTAAATATTTCCCAATTTTTGAACAGTACTGTATCTGTCTAATAAATATAAGAAAAGTGCCCATGTTTTATGCAACTAAAGCAATGGCACAGTCAGCAAGCCCAGCCAGAATCTGCAAGCTCTGTGTTGTTTAGTGGGAATATTTGTTTAATACTGTATATATAAACATTATAAAGGTGTAAAGTGGAACCGAAATACTTTAAATGCTTAATGCATAACCAAATTTATGAAAATATTTAACAACAGGCACAAAGGTGGGAATACATTAAAATCTATTCCAACAACTTTGTGTACCAATTCTAAGTAAATCTGTGGATCATCTGCCAAATTCTGTGCACACAGATTTTGTGTGGGCCTGGCCGTGGGTCTTGATCTATGCTGATAGCTGAAATATAAAATGAAATAGTTTTCTTTGCAAGTAAGATCATGTTACAAGATATACTGTAGCATCACATTCTCTGATCTTTACAAAAACATGAGATGCGGCCCTAAAGTGCATTCAGAAAGTATTCTGACCCCCTTAAATTTTGTTATGTTGCTGCCTGATACTATCATTTCAATTTATTATTTTTCTCGTTAATCTACACTCAGTACCCTGTAATGTAAAGTAAAAACAACATTTTAGAATGTGTGTAAAAAATATCATATTTACATAAATATTCAGACCCTTTACTCAATACTTAGTTGAAGCATCAAGCAATTCCAGCCTTGAGTCTTTTTGGGTATGATGTAACAAGCTTTCCACACCTGGATTGAGGGATTTTCTGCACTGTATTTGGCAATGAAAGCTGTAATTAGCACTGCATGGAAGGACTCTGACCTTTCTAGGCTGCAGGGCTGTCTAGCTTTCAAGGTAAAACAAGCAGCGAGCCATCACAAAGTGTTTATCAGTACATTTATTCTTAGACTGGTTTTAAAAGTTACAAAACTGAACGTCAAACAGCATGTTCGTCACTTTCTTCCCTAAAGCCAAACTGTGAATAAAGAGAACGACCACATATAGACTCTTCGGTAAGCAGAACATTTGGGAAAGTCTAGGACTTGATATGCAATTTGACATTATCATGTCCAAGCTGTACAGTAACTTCATATTTTATAAATTACTATTGCAAAAAGTTGGGCTTACTTTCAGCTTGAGTTTTCTTTTGTATTTTCAACCCAGTCTGTACTCTACAATAAAACAGGTGTCTACATACTGTAAACTCCAAATGTGAAAAACAGAAAGGTCCATTCAGATATGGAAAAATGGACTAAATAGACCTTGGCAAAATCTAAGGCAAAAACCTCCTGAGAACTTCCAGTTCCCCTGAAGATGCTTGAGGCAAGCTTTTGGGAGCTACTGCCCGAGGTACAATACAGTGTTAAAGCAACCTTTGGATAAAAGTCTTGCAAAACATGATGTAGTAACAAACCTCACTCAGCTTGCCAAGATAATATCAAAGTTGATATAGTTTAAGTCAACACGTTCGACTTTACAGCTGGGTCAGTGCCCCGTATCTTGTTGTTAAGGATAGCCTACGGAGCAAAAGGCGAAATGGGATATGAAACCTATACCTGTTTCTGCTTTTTTGACATTGCATTAATATCATTCCCTGCTGGTTTTTCTTTTTAAATATTTATACCGCAGAGCCATCTTAGGCTTCCAACCAACAACCTAATGGTCCCTCGCTGTGGCATGTTCTTCACCCGGGGGTTGTGGATATAACCACTCTGAAATGTAAAAAATATGAATGATGCACGGTTTCTGAGATCTATTTTGGAGGCAGAACGCGAGGTCTGCGAGAGCGGGATAATACACCACGATGAGAGCGAAAAACAAGCAGACGCAGATTAAAGTATTACACTACAAAGACTGCATCGATTACCAAAGGCCTCGCCCTAAGACCTTAAAGCCCTCCACGCAAGAGCCGCTCACCACCCATCAGGCTTTAAACAAATCCTAACTAATTATGCTTTCGTCATCAGATCACGTTTTGGATATGGTGGATCTGGTTAGGATACCAAAACCACAAACAATTCAAGTCCTGAACAACCCTTCCTAAATCCCTTCCCAGAAAAGAGGCTCATTATAGATAAAGTGAGGTAGATGGTGAATACTAAGTAATGGGTGATCTATTAGGGTTTATAGAACAGGGTGCTGGGAACTTAAGTTTGTTATTGCTGCAACTTTTTGGTCAGTGTCAACCATTAAGTCAAAGCACACTGTCCAGTCACTGGGTCCTTTGAATGATATAAGAATAAAGAGGACTTCAGGGGTGTATTCTGGGGTGTTTTAACCCATCCTATATTTGCTTTGCTTCTTGTAATTCCACCCCTGTGAAACTTCAAGGGGTCTGACATGGTAAGCAGTCAGGAAGAGAAAGTGAACTCAGAAGATCAAAGGTCTCTTCCCCATATGAGGGCTGTGTCTCTGGGTGTAGCAGCTGAGTACTCAGGGCAGAATACCTGAGAAGCATGGGGAGATATGGCACTTCCCCAGTCCCAGCTCTCATTCCAGAAACACTATAGAGAGGTTAATGTAGAACTAAGATGTGAGAGAGAGAGAGGGATATTGTCAGAGGGAAGAGATGAAAAAAGATTGTGAGAATGGTGAAGAAAATCAAGGTACGGTGAGGGACATCAAAGCCTGTTTTAGATGCTACCCTAAAATCTTTAATTCCAAAATTCAAGAACGTTTTTATGGACTTCCAGTAAAAAGGTTGCACACACTTAAACACATCAAACATTATTATTACAATTTTACATTGAAAATAGGTGAATTAAAATATAATCAATTAAAGAATTACATTATATTTATATTTCACAATTACTCGTGTAGCAGATGCTTTTATCCAAAATAATTTACAGATTACAAAGAATTTAATAAAACAATTTGTACGTATTTCATGAGGTGGCTTATTCTTATGTATTTGTATGATTTGTTTTCGCTCCTGTGACGTGGGGTTATGGGTAAGGTATCATTATTGTTTTTTTTCTAATAATCATATGAAGAGTTTGGTTGCAAAGCGCGATAAACGGCATTTAAAAAAAAATAGATACCACCAAAACCAGGATTGTATCAGGTAAGTATTAAAAAGAAAATTCTTAATTTTACGCAAAATCCGATATCCGCATGTTATTCTGTCACCTTTTCTCCATTTTTTTCCAAAATGCGATAAACACCAGTCCTCCTTCTCTGCAGATTGCAATAAATCTGCTCAAAAAATCACAGCGCACCATTCCACTCATTGTAAACAACAATGGCAAAGCTTTGAATACACATGGAATCCTAGTTTTCCTCATCTACTTTGTACTTCGTGATCAACAAATAAACAAAAACAAAATAATAATTTTGATGGCATTGATAAACCTGTGGTGGTTTTTGTGGTGGGGAAGAAAAGACAAGCTTCTGTCATGCTAACACATTGACCTCAGGGGATCTTATGGAAAACCTTCCATTATTTTACTCAAAGTCAACGAAAAGTGAGCAGGACCAAAACATTTTACAGCTGATCGCTGTCAAAAAACGTCAGCGACGACGTCCCAAGGATGACCGCAGCAATGACAGTGTTCTTAATATGACAAAGTAAGAGTTTTGATTAATGCCATTAACATTTTTAATCAGTGTATACCACTTGTCAACTAAATGAATGTAATATGGCAAAGATTAATGCATATTTATATATTGATTTGTACATTTTATGTATTTATATATAACAGATTTGTAGCATTTTGGGAAAAAAAATTGTCATGGATTTATTGCATTTTGCGGAAAAAATAGTCCGTTTTTATAATAAATCTTTGAAAATCAAATTATAGATTAGAATCTTTAATGTTATTATAACCTAAAGATGCAATTGTGAAAGCTTGTAACAGAAAATAGTGGTTTTCATATTGTCACTTTCTTGGTATAGAAAACACATTTTTACTAAAATTAGTCAAAATTTATTTATTGCGTTTTGGAACCGAACTCTTCATATGTTTCTATTTACTTCATACAAATTCAATCAAATTAGCCAACTTGTAAAATACATACAAATTCATGTGAGACCAGACTGAAATTTACTATAACATTTTGTCGGAAGAGTCAACAAAAAGCACAATTTACAAAACTATGTTAACAAGTAGGAATACAAATATGACACAAATAGAAGTATTGCTAAACAAAAATGTATTTAAATACATTTTTTTTAAATACATTTTTAAGTCCTCTGTAGTCGATCATTTTTTCCCCTAAAACCTATTTTTGAGCATCATAATAGCACATGTTAAAGTTGTTCCTGTGACAGTACTTTCTTTATGCTTTAAAACAGCTTGAATGTAACTGTACACTAGGGATGTTCACATTGACCGTTTAACCGTTAACCGAAGGTAAGAATTTATGACCGATTAACATTATGGGCCCTATCTTGCAGCCAGCCCAATTGACTTTGTCAGTGACGCATGTATCATTCGTATTTTGCACCGGCGCACAGCGGGTTTTTCCCTCCACAGGCGCACATCGGCAAACTAGGTAATGAACTTGCGCTCCCTGAGCGGTTCAGCGCAAAAAAGGAGGCGTGTTCCGGCGCAAACCATCCCTGGTGCTATTTTGCAGTTTCAAAAAACAATTGCGCCACTGACCAGGAAAAAAAAGTTTAAAGTCAGTGGCGCGTTGCGCTTTGTTCATTATGCTATTTTAAAGGCGCATGCTTGACCATAATATAGCGTGCACAACGCGTACACACTTTGCTTATCTAATCAGAGATGCAACTGTTATTTTTGAAAATCATAAATTGTTACAATAAAAAATATTAAGTGGTGAGCATTGTGGTGATAGTTTTTATTTATTGTGTGGCTGCGTTAAAAAATTCTCATGCAAATAACGATTAAAATATTTTCATAAGTTTGTTGTGTGGCTGTATTACGTTTATGTTATGTAAATAATAATTAAAATGTTTTCATAAGAAACCTTAATGTATATGAACTTGATTTGTAAGTGTTCTTTGGGGTTGGACCTTGCTTGCGTTTCTTGGGTCCGATTTCAAAGCCCCCAAACCCTTTCAGCGGTGAGGGTGGACGCAGCGATGTCCTCTGCTGGCGTCAGGTCCTGAGGCAGATCCACCTCCCGTTACACGGCGTGCCCGATTTATGCTGGCAAGCTTGGGATTCCCCCGTCTCCTGACATCATTGTAGTGCTTGGCGCAACGATGGGGATGCCAGCTGATGAGACAGTGGCTATTTCCTCTCACGCCTGTTTAACCGACGCTGATTTGGGCGGGTTTCTCCTATTCCCATACAAAACAACTTCTCTGTCTTTGACTGCTCTTACAAGAACGTTGGTCTCCTCGGCTGTGAACCGCTCCTGGCGTGCGCCTGGTAAATCCCTCATAATAATAGCAACTCGCCATGGATCTTGCGCCCTTGCGTTTAAAGGGAATGTTGGATAGCGTTCTGATTGGTTTATTTGACGTTACGCCCAAACCACACCTATGAATACTGAACCTACTTCAGACCAACCCCTTATTGATTTGCGCCTGGCGCAAGAGTTATTTCTCACGCCGCGAAAATAGCAACAGTGCCCAAGATCCGCCCACAAACTCACTTGCGCTCTGCGCTTCGTACTTGCGTTTCAGATCGTTAAAATAGGGCCCTATCAGTTAAAAGAAAAAAACTATTTGTTAATACATGGTGCGTGTCATCAAAAGCCGACAGACATTTCGCCACTTTGTTCTTTAATTTGTGAATGTCCTGTAAATGCTGACGGTCTGATAAAGTAATCACGGAGACGCGCGCGTGTCCGTGCAAGATGACGCGGTCCGTCTCGCGCACATCCGGACAGACGTTCGCTGATGGCCTCCGACCCTGACCATAAACATCTCTCTTTTTGCACAAAAGTAGAATGACAACGCAAAAGCAAAACTTTCTGAAAAGCATCCTGCTTTAGAAATGACCACTGTGGTAGATGAAACAGAGACAATCTGCCCTTTTTAGATATTAATCCTCTGGACTGCTCGCGTGCTTTTTAAAAAGGTAATGTTGCGTGAATATCTGATAATGTATGAATCCTGGTTCTGTTGTTGATCTGTCGCTGCTGTTTGCACGTTCAAATTAAATGTTTTGTTTTTACTAGTTCACAGACAACTGTCAACTGTATTTTTACTCAATGACAATTTCATATTAAAATCTTATAAGTTAACGGTTAATGTTCGGTTTAGAAGCTACGGTTGTCGGTCGGGAAAATTAACTGATATGAGCATCCCTATTGTACACCCTTTCCTTATCTATGAATATGCAGATTTTTGAATATGTGAATTAATAAACCTCTTCTCAAACCATAGATATGAATTAGTCCCTGCCTCAGCTCAGACCATAGATATAAATATGCAAATTAGTCCCCGCCTCCGCTATTTCACACCACCTTAAACCATACAGTAGTTATATATGATAACAGACGTGACATTCAGAAACATAAAAAAGTATTAATTTATGTGTGACCAAAACGTTCACTGGCAGCCGCGACAAGCCATAAAAGTTGTCTTTTCTATGTTAACAAGAGTTTTTGTCCTAACCTGCTGCGACGAGCGACAGTGAATTTTATTTTAGATACGGTTTCTAATTCTGCAATGTCACGGTTGACAGCTCCGCCTTCACAGAGATTTCATTCAATGAAAGTTCTGCACATTTTGATTATTAATCATCAAACATGGATGAAGAGAAACTGATCAAAAAACAGAAAAATATAACAAATCCCTCAAGTTGCATAAGAAAAGCCAGAAAAAGCGGATGGATGCAGTGCAAGAGAACAAAAACAGAACTAAACTCAAACAGATCAAAACTGATGTGTTGTGAATGGCTGCGTCGCACTACGCCCCTTTTTCAAGTTCAGTATGGACACACAATTTGCCCATTGCTGAAATTATATCGGGTTGCATGTAGTTATGACACGTTTGTCCTGTTCCTGCCATTCCCATGATGCTGCCGTTCCACAACAAGCAATTACAAAGACCATGTTCACTTTCCTATTTTGCTCATTGATGTCAGAAGCCATCCAACCCAATCAAACTTTTCTCAAACAACTTCCCGAATCCTGACCTCTTCCTTCCTTCCAGGCAAAAAAAAAACATCCAGCCAAAAAAAACAAAAAAACAATGCAGCCCCAGAGGACACCTGGAGAGGGGTCGTGTCCCTCACCTTCTCTCTACCGTGGAGATGCACTGCAGTAGCTCACTCGATGCTAATGACATTACCTGAGTGGTTCTGGCCATGCTGTGTGCCTCTGACATTTAAATTGACTCTGTAAATTGCATCGGCGTGACGCGGAATGAGACGAGCTACGGGCAGTATTGACTTCTCTGCGGCCGGGGAAGTTTCATTTAAAATCGGAGAGATCTCGCAGCTCGTCGCATAAGGCGTGAGCCGAGAAGAGAGCCTCATACGCTTTGTTCCTGCCACACATGTGGATCACAGACACTATGTTTGCCAGTCTATAATCAGCCTGATTAATTATTATTAAGCCTGGAGGCGTTACGACTTCTAAAGCAATCAGGGGAGAAATTGGGACTGCCTGGTATTTACAAAGACCAATGATTATTACTCTCTTCTATTTCTTTGCTTCAATTTCTGTTTTTTTTGTGTCCGCCACAGGCACAGAATGTCACTGTATCCCCTGATTTATAGATACTATTATTTCACTCGTCCAAAGGATACTTGTAATGGCCGCTATTAGTCAGTTATAGGTGTGTTTTAATGGCCTGATGTGGTTAAGCTCAATTCTCGATCGTGTGCCGGGATGTATGCGGATGCGACGGCAGTCGCCGCAGTGTAATAACACTGAAGCCGGAGGGAAAGGTTTGAGTGCCATAAAAACAACAGTTTACCAGTGGTGCCATGTGTAAACATTCATTTACTTTCTAACGCAAACACACATACATTTACGTACGAGTAGACATGGATGCAAACGCGAACCGTGATTGAGAGCTGCGCTGCCTGTCTGGAATTTATGAGACGCTGCACGCAATCCTAGAGGCGTTGTGGACATGCTGTGTTCGGGAAACGGCTATTTACTTTTGTGTATATCTGCAGGATAAGCCATTACTGGGATGTGTCTCATTCCCAGTGTGGACACTAATAAAAAAGTGTTCATTTAGGAAAACATGTACTTATCCTATATGCAAAATATAATATCCTTATTGCATAATATAATAAACTTAAGTCTTTATAGATGTGCACATTCACTTATGATAATATGTTTTTCTTTCTAGTGTACTCAATGGTGACCAGATATATGCATTTAATTAACATTACACATTTACAGCATCTTTCCAATTGCAAAATGGACCAAAAATAGTAATGAAAATATGAATCAAATGCTCTTCAGACTGAATATGCTGAATATCCTCTTATACAACTTGCTACGACTACCAAGTGGCAAATCAAGATTGATGCAAAGATATAATAGATATAACAAGGTTGAGCACTGCTGTTACAATGATTAGGGGGAAATGTAATGCTCAACGTGGCCGCAAGGTAAGGTAACAAGGTTTAGGTTGATAAAGACGGACGGTTCTCTGGGGGAGGAGTCTTGTGTGGCGCTTGCCCAACATGGGTGCATGCTAGGGGTGGCACGGTTCACAAAACCCTCGGTTCGGTTCGTATCACAGTTCTATGGTCACGATTATCGGTTCAGTATGGTTCTTGTTGTTAATTTTTAACACTCCAGAAATTTATTATCTTATTAATGTATTAATTATCCATAATTTAGGATACAGTATTAAAAAAAAGTTATATCATGTAATCATGCACAAACTGAATTTGACTTTAAGCACAGTATTGGGACCATCCCTAAGGAAAGCCAGATAAGATTTTGATAAGACATTGATGATTTCAACATGCTTTTCATTTATTTGGCAAAAATGAGAATGTGTATTGCCATCTACATGGACTTTGTGTGCATTTTTAGCACACAAAGATAACTTGCATTTATCAAAATGCCAACTTCAGTGTAGCTCTTAGATTTATCATTGAGAGGCTGCTTAAATACTGCAGAGAGAATATGTGGACGAGAGAGAAACATAACGTTTACACCTGTAATATTTAAATCCGTCTCTTTTGTCCACTTTTGACTACTTCTGTCGTGATTACATTGAGGGGAAATTTATGAAATAAGATCGCGCAACTTTCCCACGCTAGCAAAATGAAACTACGCAAAAATCAGCCGCTTTCGTTTTATCAATGAAAGGCTAAAAATAGCGCTGAAAACGAAAAGACGTAAAATGTGTTCAGGTCCTCAGATTGGATATATGGTCGGAGAAAAGGCGATCTCCTGGGGCTGTTCGAACACATTCAACCCATAGACTGCAGTTCTATCTTTTATTTCCGCTGTAATCATAGGTAACATGAAATAAAAATGTTTTCACACACCAAACTTATACGACGCTGGCGCATCCTCCAACTGCGGGCAGACGGAGAAAAGGACTCTCCCACTTGCCATTTCTACACGTAACATAACCTGCAGTTACTTATACTCCAAACCAGTCACGCGAAAGGGAAACACGCTATCTGAGGTCACATACAGGGCATGAGGTTACATTGCGCATGCCATGAACCGTTGAACCGTGCGACACACACGCGCTCCGAACCGAGACAAGCGAAACGAACGGTTCGGATTTTTTTCATGAACCGTGCCACCCCTAGTGCATGCACAATAACTGAAGCGAACTTGAAAAAGGTGTTTTTAGTGCAATTTGAGCTTAAGGAACTAAAGTGATGGTACAGTTGATCTCACGTTTAATTGTTACATTTCCTTTGGTGTGTAAGTGTGTATTAGTACATGTTAACGATATGCAAAAGGTACAAACCCCAGAGTAAACGATGATGCGAGTTATCGTCTCCAACGTAAATCTCTGTTCTTGGACTACAACAAACACACAGATTGTAGGCAATAGTTTACTTCCGAGGATTGGTGATGTATGGAAGACCGCCATTATGACAATTCCTCCTGCTTGGACTCACAGCCTTAGTTGACTTAGTTAACTCCTGTTAGCATTGCATTGTGAGCGAATCTTTCAAACATGGTAAGGAGCCTCACATTTCACGTACAGATTAGTTGGCCAATCAGGGACAGTTTTGTACAAAATCTGTGCATTTCAGGGAGACTAGAGCTACAAAAATGTACGGTATGTGGAAATAATGTGATTTTTTTTACCATAAACCACGCCACCACATTGTATTATACCATATACACAAAATAATGTTGTTTTTTAGCAATGAAATAAGTGCACTTTAATTCTGATTTTAAATATTTTTCCCATTCAAGTAGATAGGACTTTAGTCTTGCATGACTGAAATAATTGCCCGGGGAGTTTGCAAACATGGCCGCTGAGTGGTGCACCTTCCCTAAAGGGACTTTGGTTGATGGCTCTAATGTAACTATTTGAAAAAACAAAAGACCCCTTTGATATTTGCCCAGCCAAAATTATCTGTTTCAATAGGAATACCTAAACACAGAAAAAGCTAACAACTACAGTACTGTACAAGCACCAAAATGTGAAGATCGTATAAAGCGGGCGCACAAGCACACAGTTACAAAGTTCTACCTATGACAAAAACACTTGAATGATGTGCAAAATGAGAAAAAGAGAAACGTTAAGTGCTCATTAAAGCATCCAGAGGGTGAGACAGACAGTAGGAACTCAACACTCTGTGCAGCCTGAATCTAAGAGGGAGATAATTGGCCATTATGACAGTGGACGGCATGTCATTACCTTTTCATTAAGCTGGCCTCCTCTTTTCCCAGGATCGCCCCGCGCTAGCGCACAAGAAAAAGACACCATTAACGTAATGTGGAATTAAGAGAGGCGAGAAAGAGCAGGACGAATAGGGCACGCACGCACACAGCTTTCGCACCCATCGCTCTCTCTTTAAATGGAGCTCAGAGAGCGACATCAAATTAAAATCTGCTGCGATCAAATGAGGAAAGGGAATGAGATGGCATGTGGGTGCGCACACACGGGTTCGGTTTGTGTGCTTGCGTGCTCACTTTCACACAAACACTCTAATCTAGCAAGCGAGTCTCTTTCCGAAAATGTAATATGATACAGTGAAATCTAAAAGAATGCGTGGGAAAAGGATAAAGATGTGCGCAAACGGTGAAAGTTTATGAGTTTCATGGGAAGGTTTAAAGCTGTGCTCCTACGGCATTGTCAAGACTCTTCTACTCATAGTTAGATCATGCACGTCAACTCAATTTTCAAAACATTACTCACCAAACATGAAACATTCCAGCGCATGCAGCAAATATACAGGGCGCTGTTACACCAAAATCGCTCACTCAGCCAGTGCTTATTTTGTCATTTAGCAAAAATGCTGAATTTGAACTGACTTACAGAACATTAATTGCAAGGATCATCCCACTAGAGCCATTTGAGGCTGGAGACCTTGCGGAAAAGCCCATGAAAGTGAAGGAAATCTCATCAGCTCAATTCATGGCCATTAACTTCCGTTTAAGTTTAATGCTGTCATCCAAATTGAAAATGTTTGCCTGTTCATTCATTCGTTTGAAAACCTAATTGCTCTTGTGCTAGTACAGCCCTTATGCAGAAGAAAAATACTGAAATATTACTAAATACTGCATCTGTAAAGCTACAGTCAGAAACTATTTTGGGTAAATCTGAAAAAAGATTTTGAGCAAGTCTTCATAACTTCCCAGTTCACAAGCTTGTTACTGTATTATAATAATTTATCATTTGATGTCAATGGGCTATATCTTTGAGTAAGGTCATGTCGAAGATTAAAATCAATGTGATGATGTTCCTAAACTCATAATTAGATTGAGACTTTTGCCTGAATTTCATAGACACCATCACATACAGTATATGTAGAGGCCAAAATGACAATACAAAGATGTACATTTCCTATAAAATTTCTTTAAATAGAGCCAATTGATTGTTTTTGTCATGACGAGAGGAGACATCATGTGGTCTGCCGGTGGAATAAATAATTTGAAGTGCTCCCTGCCTTCAGGAAATCACAAAACTGCGAGAAGCATCATTAGGTTTTGCTGAAATAATGGGCGATGGTAAAGACGCTTATTGGAGGACTAGATTAGTTGGAGTTGAAACAGTCAAATTATAGCCTGATTATAGATTCAGTTTGGACAGGAAATGCGCAGCACGGGCTCAGAGCAAAAAGACGTACGACTTGGTTTAATTGGTCCCTGGTGGACACAAACTTTTGGAAGGATGGGAAAGGGAAGAGCCCAGGGTATATAGAGGAAGAACGAAATGGAGAGGGGTTTAAAATGGAGAAAAACAACAAAATGAAGCTTAGGTGAGACGGAGTGTGGCCATGATTCCTCTCTAATGTCTTTTGCTGTAGCTCTCCGCAATCGATTCTTCCAGTCTATTACTTTCAACTCACTCTCACTAGCGCCATCCCTTTTTCTCTTCATTTTGGGTCTCTTGCTTTTTCTTTTATAAAGATCACAATTGGTGTGGTTGTTGTGGGCGAAGTGTCTGGGTGAAATAAGAGAAAGAACAGAAGAAGAAAGGGCCAGAAACAGGGACATCATGGAGAAGAGGACATGCAGTGCAAGACCTTTCCGATTTAATTACAATGTTTTGTGGATTTTCTCAAGACATGTACAGGGTCTTCTTGTGTGGAAAAGAAGTGTAGAAGTGCTTGGAAGTACTGACCACTTCTTTAAGTACCGTGAAATCGCATATGCAGAACAGTGTGGACCAAAAGTCAGAGCACATTGAAAATGATATTAAACCCATGATCTACTAACCCTCAAGCCGTCCGAGATGCATATCAGGGTTTCACGCAGCACTTTTCAGTTTGGGCGGCCCACCTAAGCTGGGATACCCTACCACCTTAACTAGGTCATCTAAAAAAAAATTTTGCTGCACAAAAGGCTGTCAAGTGCATCTCTGAGAATAGCGTGGACGCGCTTCACACCGCGAGCGGGCACGCGCCACATGGCCAAAATGAGAGAAAGACATGGTCCGTCACTGTCTGGAGCCTGTTGATAAAACACTTAATTAACTAATAATCTAGTATGTGTTCATTTTCTGTCATAGTTTCTTCAAAATTGAGTTTAATTTGGGTGTTTTAAATAAAAATATTTTCATCATGAGCGTACGCCCCACCCCTATGATTGCCACGCCCCCGGCCCGCCCACCGGCACAACCCTACCACCTTAACTAACACATTTTCTGCAGGAAACCCTGCATATGTCCATCATTTTTCAGACAAACACATTTTCAGCTATTTTAGAAAATGTCTTAGATGTTTCAGCTATCAAATGTGAAGTTATGGGGTCCACTTCTTCAAGTCCAAAAAATGTGCATACATCCTTCACAAAATAAATCCGGATTACCCTCAGAAGGCCTTTGTTTATCATCGTGGAGCCGTTTGGATTTATTTTGTGAAGGATGTATGCACATTTTTTGGACCCCGTAACTTCACATTTGATTAACTACATCTTCTCAAGACATTTTCTAAAATAACTGAAAATGTGTTCGTCTGAAAAATTATGGACATATGCATCTCGGACGGCTTGGGGGTGGGTTAATCATGGGTTTAATATCATTCTTGGACAAACTATGCCTTTAAACTAAATTTTGAAAAATGGCAAGAAAGAAAAGCTATGATGTAACATAAATAATTTTTAAGGCATGATGGGTTTTTACCTCGATACCAATTCAAGTCATTACAGCAAAAATAGGCTAGATTTTCTTCTTTATTTGTAAAGAAAAACTGCAATAAATTGGAAAAACTTAATCACAAAACATATTTACTGGTCATAGGGTTTTGGCTTCCTAATCAAAATTTACTTTAAAGTATTAATCCTTTAAAAGGTTTATTAATAAATAAAAATACTGAACTATTTTCCATCCACATGCTGATATTGTCCACAAAAGCGTCCATAATTGTTAAAACAATCATGACAGTTTAAAACATTTTAAACTTGAAAAGAGCAGCCAATGTCACAGTGGCCTCGGGTGATACAGGTGTGCTGTTTGGTAGTTTAAAGATTTATCTAAAATCGGACACTTCCTGTGTTCAGCTTCCTTTGAAGCACGCTGATAAACCCTTTTTCACACGTGCACGCTCAGACCTCTTACCAATTTGACAGCTGTGCAGAGCAGTTTGAGGTTCTACCCATGGCTATTTGACATGGAAGGCAACCTCAACCTAAAACGCTTATAAAATATGCATGTTTGGTGATACAGCCAGGTAGCTAATGCATGCCAAATAAATATATGCACATGCATGTAATTGGATTCAATAGTCTGAAACCACTACTGAAAATTGTGGTATTTTACATTTACATTTATGGATTTGGCATATGCTTTTTTCCAAATCATCTAATGGTGCATTACAACCTGTACATTTTATCAGTGTGTGTTCTCTAGGAATCGAACGAATGAGTTTTTGCGCTACTAATCCAATGTTCTACGAATTATTGATCTGAAAAGTGCTGTGTTCCTGATTGGCAGGCTTACCAGTACGTTGTGATTGGTCTGACGTCAGCCGGAAATGTGACGTTTGTAAGATTAGCTCACAATGCAATCACAAAACAGTCCCAAGAAGTAAACTGTTGCCTACAATCCATGTGTTAGTTGTAGTCCAAGAAAAGATATTTATGCTGGAAACGATAACTTGTGTCATCAGGGGTTTGTACCTTTTGTATATCGTTAACATGTACAAATACACACTTACACACCAAAGGAAATTTAAAAATGTGAATTGGACCATAGTTGCTCTTTAATATAGTTCACTATAAGAAAATGTTACTATCAATACAGTATAAATTCAATAGAAAAGTAATTTACAAAAAAGGAAAACGTTATGTGAACTTGAGCAATACCAGCAGACATTCAAATCACATACATACGTTCAAACAAAACCCGATGATCCATGATATCCCAGCAGGATCTGAAATGTCCCACTGAGCATCTCATATGCTTCAAAGGAGGCATGGAAATCTGACCTTTTCTGCAAAATAGTTAACAAGGCCAATGTAACAGTGCACCAAAATTATAAACGTTTCCTCATCCATAATGCTTCTTTGGTTCATTTCTATGTTTAAATTCAAATACTCACTGAACCCCGCTGTGTATATACTTGCAAAAATGAGACAGAGAGAGAGAGAGAGAGAGAAAGGGAGAGAGAGAAAGGGAGAGAGAGAAAGGCTAAATGATAAGGCAAGACTGTGTAAATGTTAAACTTATTCTCCTTCCTATCCCATGCAGCCTTGATAATACACATCTAAGATGAGATCTCTTCTGTGGGCAGCTGAGCTTTCTGCAGGCTAATTGGTTTGTATACTGTGACCTTTGACCTGCGTTATTCAAATGATCTTTCAGAAATGCGCTCAGCGCCTCTACTCAACACAATGATCACCTCCGATTTCCACAAAGCACTTGCATGAATAGATAAACGCCCCTATAGAAACACAAAACACCTTGTTGAATCTCAAACGCACATTAAGCGCATTACACGAATGCATTATGATTAGGCAGCATTGATTTTATATGGATTGTAAGATCGCTATCACTTCTGTCATTCTGAAGTGGCATTACATAATGTGCTGCATAGAGTAGAGAAATATGGGTAATGATGAACCGAATGGCATCTCATTTTCGTCATCCCGTACCGATTATTGGTGTCGTTTTTGCTGTCGTGCTTTATTGTGGGTTTAAAAAGTGGCATTTTAACTGCTTCCATTATCTCGTTTTAACCATGACCTAGTGCTGCAGGAAAACTCACGCGCTGTTCGCACATACGCTACCGGGTGACATCGGGAACAAAGATTTTGATGGCGGTCTATTCGAATTAGCATGCACATTCCCAATTTCATTCTGAATGAATAGTCATTTTGTCTCATTTACATGTAAATCGCAGAACGGGATGGAATTACATGAGCGGGCGGAAGGAACGACTCAAGCATGTGAGATTTCTCAACGTGAGGGAACCTGACAGGCTGTGCCTCACCTCTCCTACACTGATTGAGAAATAAAAGACTGCGCTGACCTCGGGCGCACCGGCTGCAGTTAGCCCGACATCTCAGGGTCGCCATTTTCATTTATTAAAGCTAGATTATCATACTGCAGCTGTCCGCTGGTTTCTCTTTTTACAATATACCTGTAGGACCACAAAGAAAGGTTTTTTTTCTTTTCTCTCGCACAGGTCAAAAGTTTGTGAGAGAAAGCCGAGATTTGTGACAAAAGGGGGCAGGACTGAAAAAGAACAGAATGTTATAGAAAGAGAGATAATGTGTGGAAGAAAGACCGAGAAATTGAAATGTAGAGGAAAAAAGATTGACACATACAGAGACACATGCAGACAAACCGAGTTGCAAAAATGGAGGTTTATACTTTATTTTGACAGTCTACTTCAAACATTCTACTAAATATAAATACCTTTGTAACTATAAAAGTATAAGTAGACTGTAAGGGGTAGGGTTAGGGATTGGGTTATGGTTATGATGGCCATGTAAGGCAAGGTGCCATGTACTTGCAAAGTTACCATCACAATAAAGTGTTAGTAAATATTAAAGCCACATTATGTAAGATTTTTGTAACAAAATATCCAAAAACCCCTTGTACAATATGATAAATTATCCCAAAAGTTCCCAAGGATTTGTAAATCCAGAGAAATTAAGTACTTAATGGCTTATCCCTTGTCATTGTCACCTATCAATAAAGGAATTTCCTCGCTATCCTCGGTTTCCGCATACAGAAACTATAGCAACACGTGTGGACAAATGAAGAAGTGGTGGTTATAAAGCATCCAACATGCAGCTGTTGTGCTATGCAGCTAATTTATTATGATAGCATAAAATAATGTGTTAAAAATTAATTCATAACCTATTCATTTGCGAATTCCATACATCTCTGGATGGTGAAAAAAACATCTCCCATCGTTCTGTTCTTAATAACGTCATTTGTAATTGTTACAAAGCTAAAACTATAAAACTATTTCTAGTGAAATCCTACATATTGTGCCTTTGAGCGGACAGTCTACTAATACTTTAAAGACTGGCAGTTGACAAGTAATTGCAAAGTTATTTATAGTTAGTAAAGTTAGTAAGTGGACTATCAAAATAAAACGTTACCAAATATTTGCAAAAACGTCTTGGGTTATGTATGTAACCCTTGTTCCCTGAGAAGGGAACAAGATGCTGCATCACAGAGCTTATACTATATGGCAGTGTTTCTCAATCCTGGTACTCGAGGACCTCCCAGAAAGTTTTAGATGTCTCCTTATTTAAAGTGCCCATATTATGAAAAACTCACTTTTTCTGGGTTTTGGGGTGTTATTTTGTGTCTCTGATGCTCCCACACGCATACAAACTTGGAAAAAAATCCATCCATGCTGTTTTGAGTGAGATACAGGTTTCTGAATGTCCTCTGCCTTGAGTCTCAGATTGCGGGAGTTCAAACTCAGCTCCGTTGTGACGTAACAAAAAGTTTTGTCACATTCAGTTTGAATTTTCCCGCCCACCACCCCACTCGCAGGTCTCCACCCACCAGGTAGCTAGAGAGCACTGAGCAGTCACTTGAATGAGACCCTCTGTGCTGTTATCATGTCTCACGGAAATAACAGCGCTATTTGGATATTATGGATTATACTCCCGCCTACTTTTAAAAACAAAGTTTTAACGTCTGGTTATTGGAACCCGGAGTAATCTTATATACAGTGTGTTACGACGCAAACAGTCCTCAGATTGTAGGCGATAAGACCTTCATGCGAAATCTGATGTAAACAACAGACTATGTATCTATATTTCATGGATTATACGCATTTGTGGACAAAAATGGTCATTGGATGTATTTTATTGGACTTTCATGGATCATTCACACATCTGAAACAGACTGGATTCAATTCGCGATTGCATTGTATCAACACAAAAGGTAAGAAGTCACGTTATATTTTGCATGTTGTCATCTTCTGTCACAAAATACTACATTTATGATGGTAGAGCTAAAAGTTTTTTGCCAAACTAACCGAGACTACGCCCCGGCTTTTCTGACGAGGCTAACCCCCGAGCCTCTATGAACTTTACGGTCCGCATAGATATATACACGGTCCGGACCTCCCGCTAGCTTCTAGCAATTAGCATGCGGTCCACAAGCACCCGCCAGGTCTTAATTTCTGTAATTTGCGAAAATAATGCGTTTGAAAATGTTTATAACGGGAATATGTTAGTATTGTCCAGGGAAAACGAGTGTATTGTTGAGACTGCTACATCACAATTTACGCTGGAATCTTTGTGTGTCATGATGAGATTGACACACAGAGACAGGGCCTTACCGCCCCGGCTTTTCTGACGAGGCTAACCCCCGAGCCTCTTAAAACTTTATGGTCCGGACCTCCCGCTAGCTTCTAGCAATTAGCACGCGGTCCACAAGCAGTATACATCCCCCGCCGGGTCTTAATTTCTGTAATTTGCGAAAATAATGCGTTTGAAAATGTTTTATAACGGGAATATGTTAGCATTGTCCAGGGAAAACGCGTTTATTGTTGTGACTGCTAACGTAACATCACAATTTACTCTGGAATCATTGTGTGTCATGAGTTTCTTCTCCTGTAGTGTACTTATTAGTGATACTTTTTTGCATGATTTGTCTGTTGGCAACATAAACCGTTAATAATAATAATATATAAAATAATAACACAGTATGGTCTGTACTGCTCACGATACCACTGAGCACGCGCACGGGCACATAACGTTAGTAGTGGGTGTGGCCAAAGGAGCAGCAGCTCATAAATATGTAATGACTAGCTCAAAACGGCACAATCTGAACTGCCCTGAAACAGAGGCTACTAGAGATGGGTAACAATCTTTTCCTACAAGCTATTTCGAGCAAACAACTTTTGAAACATGCTTTATGGAACTCATAAACCTATATAACTTGTCAAGCAGTCATAATATGGGCACTTTAAAACACCAGAACTAACTCATCAACCTCCTTCCAGAATATCTCCCTAACAAAGTTAATGAGTTAAATCAGGTGTGTTAATAAAGGAGACATCTAAAACGTATTGTGAGGGGGTCCTGGAGGACCAGGAATGATAAAGGTATGGGGAACGCCTACATTGCAGGGTTTCCCGCAGCACATTTCAGATCAGGTGGCCCGCCTAAGCTTGGAAACCCTACCGCCTTAACTAGGTTGTCCCAAAAAAAAAAATTTCACTGCACAAAAGGACGTCAAGTACATCTCGGAGAATAGCGCGTACGTACGCGCTTCACACCACAAGCGGGGACACGCACCAAACGGCCGAAATGAGAAAGACGTGGTCCGGACCGTCACTGTCTGGAGCATACCTAGCCAGTTAAAAAAATCTCAAAGAATAGCGTGGACGCGCTTCACACCGCGAGTGTGCACGCGGGCCACACGGCCGAAATGAGATAAAGAAGTGGTCCGTCATGTCTGGAGGATAGCCAGTTGATAAAACGCGTGTCCGTGAGAACTGTAAGTGGACTTATGTTTTGGGTTTATTTAAGCCTGTTATTGTATTCGTCTATAGTTCTTGCAAATTTAAAGTAAGTTAGCTGGTGATTTTGTTGTTTAAGAAACCTGCTAGCTCGGTTTCACGTCCCTGTTGATTAGATATAATTGTTGAGTGCTCTTGCTCACTTTATTTATGTGCATTATTTACATGTTACAGTAGTTACACTCTTTAAGATAATGTAATTAATAGTGGGAAATAATCAGTTTTGCGCCATCTATCATCATTCGCCTGATGTTCTACAACATCTGCTTTAGTTTGTGTTTATTAACCCTTTAGTTTCACTTCATCACACAGCTATTCCCATAAGAGGTATCTGTTAAAAACATTTAATAAATTAATATTCTAGTATGTGTTCATTTTCTGTCATAGTTTCTTCAAAATTAATTTTATATGAGTGTTTTAAATAAAAATATTTGAATTTTCATTATGACGCATACGCCCCTGCCCATTTGATTGCCACGCCCTCTGCCCCGCCCACTCGCCCAACCCTACCACCTTACCTTACAAATTTTCTGCTGGAAACCCTGCAGTGTGATGGCGTCTGAGTTTGTATATCAGATTCGACCACTGGTTGGGCGTGAGGTCATAAGCGTAAGCCAGAGAGCATAAACAAGGAACGTCTAAAGCTTTCTGATTTCTCTGTTGCTTTCATTATCAGCCACAAAGTTAAACTATTCGGTCACTCTAATACACACAAACAGATAGCAGCTGAGGCATAAAAAGATAAAGTGGGCGTTCCTTTACGCCTTATTTATGCTCTCCGGCTTCCGCCTATGCCATCACGCCCAACCAATGGTGGAATTTGATATCCATAGTCAGACGCTGTCACGCTGTAGGCGTTCCCCATAATGTCAGCTCTCTGACGCAGCGTAAAGTTCCCTCGAAAGGGAACCAGGGTTGGACAATTTTTGTTTTAAAAAAATATATAATATTTGATATAAATAAATAAAAAATAAATAATGTT
Organism: Paramisgurnus dabryanus; assembly: GCF_030506205.2. Classification (NCBI taxonomy): domain Eukaryota; kingdom Metazoa; phylum Chordata; class Actinopteri; order Cypriniformes; family Cobitidae; genus Paramisgurnus; species Paramisgurnus dabryanus. Next base: position 11,656,927 of record NC_133354.1, read on the forward strand.
GTTAATAGTGCTATAAAAGCAATAAGGGCTCTAGGCTGTACCATGTTGTGAATACAGACACGGTTAACTGTAGGCGCTCCGATTTGTGTCGTGTTGAACTAAACCCTTCAGCTATATTTACAATATAGTAAAGCCTCAGGTGCCAAGTTGCTTAAATATATGCTGCGAGTAACTCATTATAATTCAGAAGGTGTACATAAATAATAGTAAATAAAAGATGTGTGCAGTGCAGACAATTCATTCGTTGTAATGGGAGCATGAGGGGACGTATGCTAAGCATACTGCTAAAGTTTCTGCGGTACAGTTTATGTATGTGTCTTAAAACCTAATGAGAAAAGGAAACTCAAGTTTGGAGTTATAGCTGTTGGGTGCCCTACAATGTAACACAAAGGTATATGTATATAAATGAGATTCTCTTAAGCAAGCATCATATTAAACTTTCATGAGAATAGTCTCTTATGCAAACTTTTAATTTATTAATTATTAAACATACTTATATTATATTTGTGTTTATTGTTAGAAGAGTTAAGAGGAGACAATGGCAATGCAATGCAAAATCAAAAAATAATGGGAGCAACCTGCAGTAATGAGACATAGTCAATATACATTCCCCCTCCAGAAATAAAAAAAAAACAGTAATGAAAAATCAGCTTCAACCACCCTGGTACTCTCAAATCAAATATTGACAGCATGTTTAGACATCATGGGCAGTTTTAAACACTGGCATGCTAAACAGCCCACTGGATTTGAAATACAGATCACATCTCAACTAGGGCTGGGACAACGCGTCGACGTAATCGACGACGTCGACGCAAAAAATACGTCGACGCAAAATATGCGCGTCGATTCGTCAGACCCAAAAAGGCGGCGCAGTAGTAACAACGCGAGTGGCTTCAGTCCACGCCAGTTTCACACAGCAAGGGTGAGCAGTGCCTGCGGCCGTGCGGCGCATGGTTTTTTCAGCGCCGATGTAAAACAAGCATGCACCCCGCCGCATGAGCAGCGCGAGCTCGCGGCTCGAAACGGATATAAACGGAGGTCGGAGCCAGCTGCAAATACTTGGGCGGCTCTGTAGCAACAGTGCTGCAATCGTTTCTGCGTGGTTCTGCTGCGCTTCTCACGCTCAATTAAATTGAAAGTGCTTTGTTTATGGTTTAAATGCTCGTGGATTTACGCGAAAAAGTGTCATTTTACCATAAAATCATGAATGTGATGCCAAGTGTGTTTTAAACAGTCATTTGAGCAATTTAACAGAAAGCAATGAAATATGTCACTGTTGCCAGAAGACTGCGCTTTCATTCACTCTCTGTCCAGCAGTAAATGAGTCCTCATCTATCTTAACAAACTTAAGAGAAAGAGATTTAATAATATATGTGCTTCTTAAGTCTATAATAAGTCTATATTAAGTCTATCTTAAGTTTATATCTGTCATTAAATGGACTAGAACAGCACGAAAACAATGTGGATTAAACAAATCTAGTTATAAAAATTACACAGACCATCAAAAGGCACATTGAAGAGGTTTTGCTCATAAATGCATGTAAAATAAAGTAATTTGAACTTGAGATTTTTATACGGTTACTTAACTGCACAGTATGCACTGCAAATGCTTTATTGAATGCTACCTCTGTCTAAGAATGCATTATTTTGCATTTGTATAGTCTTTTTTTATTTTGAAATTTTAAGAGCAATAAAGATATATTGAAATGTTTACATTCAGATATGTAAATCAACATGTATAACTTGCTATTAGTTAATTAATGGGGAGATAATCGAGAATCGAATCGAAGTCGAATCGGACTGACAAAATGAATCGTTAGATTAATCGATGCATCGAAAAAATAATCGCTAGATTAATCGTTAAAAAAATAATCGTTTATCCCAGCCCTAATCTCAACCGTCCATTCCCATGCCCTGCTTTACAAACAACTCATTTAAAAACACTACAGTTAATTTTTTGATTGGCTGCTCCAAAAAAATGAATGTCAAACAGCTTTTAAAGGGAAAAGAGATTTAGCTTACGCAGAGCCCCACAATTCACAAATGAGTTTCTAAAGACAACGTGCTTCCAAAGAACATTTCCAACCTCACACAGAGGGAGGCAACCAAAACTTAATGCAGAGGATATTTCAAACCCACACTGAGTTTATATCGGCTGTAAAACGAAAATTAACTATTGTTCATTGAGTGGAAAACTACGTGAGGAAGACAGGAGTGTGTTTCTCCATTGCGAGTGCGTGTCTGTTTTCAACAAAAACACCTGGTTGTGCAGATCTTCTTTTCTTTAACAAGTGATAAGCCACAGAAGCGTGAAGATGCGGCAGATTTTCATACTGACACCGCTGACCGTACATCAACATACAGGCGCATCGGCCCTTCACCGTATGTGTCCTCTGTGTGTGTGCTTGTAAATGAAAAATACATGCATATGTGAACCTGATGCTCTCTTCAGTCACGCAACATAGCGCACATCCGAAGAGTGGCCTCAAAAAGATGTTTATGAAATAGGAGGAGACACACTCATCATTTAAAGACTGTAGGTTGAAAGAATGTGCTGGTGTAGGGGAGTATTATTAGCTTTGGAAGGTTTTCATTAGACAGATGCTATTCACTAATCTGTCAAACAGGTGATGTGTCTGTAACATCCTCCCACCTTCCTAACAACTCCAGGAGGTCATCACAGTTTTAAAATGTTTCCCCAGTATACATGAATGCAGACTCTTGTTATAAAGATGCCGACATGTTCCATTCGAAACACCCTAGCAAAGAAATAGCCGTCATTTCACTGACAGCAATAAGCTCTGGGGCGGATCTGTACCGGGTCTGCTCCGAAGTCGGCAGCTCTTCTGGATCCATTGCAGATCTCCCCCGGTGTTGGACGGTAATTGTTTCAGAATTTACAGGGGGTAGTCAGTGATTTGATTGCCGTCCAAATCCAGAATGTCTGTTTTTCTCCGACCACCCACGTAAAAATTCCCGAATGAAATGTTTTTTACAAACACCAAGGTTGTGTAGTAATTTAATTGCCGTCTGAATCCAAATCTCTGAGTTTATAAAAGGGAATCAATGCAAATGAATACAAGCGCATCATTTTGCACATCTTTTTAGACCCCTGAAAAACACGTTAAGGTGTTTATTCTGCACCAGTGAAGCGTCTTTCTTTGCCTGCACTTTAAAGATCTCAGTTTCTGCCAATCTTATGTTAATCTTGCGTACCTATAGAGTAGAATTATATCTTTGATTTGTCCAAAAAGTCTTTTGTGTTGTCAGATTTATAAAAGACAAAACAGAACTCTTGGAAGCGTATGGTGGGAGGAGATAAAGAGTTACGAGTACAGCACATCAAAATGTTTGTGTTGTTTACATTATATGCACTTATGTGAGATTAGATTTTGATGTACTTACCGCCCGTGGTTCTGAATCCTTAACAGGGTATTTTAACGTTGTAAACAATTGGCAAATCTGTCGAACTGGGCCTTGTTTGTAAAGCAATTGTCTCCAAAATGCAGGTAACAAACATAAACCCATTCGCAATTATCTTGCTGTCCGGGAAAAACAAACTGCATCCACTGTTGTCTTAAGACAGGGTTACTTGGAAAGCTAAATAAGGTTTCTTTCTTCTTACTTCCAAAAACACACTTTTTTCGTTGTGTTATTGATTCTTGATATATAACAAAGTTGTCGCGTGCAGTGATGCTTGCAATTTAAAGGAATAATGCTAATGATTAGCATTTTCGCTCTCACTATGATTGACGTTTGGAATAAGACGTTTGGAATAAGAAAAGGAATAAGAGGTCCATGATACGTAACAGTTAACTATGTTAAAAAAAAAAAACTTTCCAAAACTTGTAGAAAGGAGACGAAAGTGAACCGGTTAAACCCTGCCCAAAAAACGTTGGTAGTGGGAGTTGATTAGGGCTGGGTATCGATTCAGAAGTTCCAGATCGAATCGATTTCGATTCACAATCTATCAAATCGATTCCGATTCTCGATTAAATTTTCGATTCCGGTTCTCAGGTAGGTTTTTATACTCGATTCTCGATTCAACTCAATGAATATAGATTTAATACACATACTATATTAATAAAAAAGAACAGTGAACAGCAGTTAACAAGTGCGTAATTAATAAAAAGAAATTAAAAGCCCGTCTTATAAAAAACACTTCTTGCTTGCGAAATCTAAAATGCTTCCATTCCTCCGTTCAATGTTTGTGGAAATAAATATGAAAAAATCGATTCTGCTCTTTGAGAATCGATTTTTAATCGACCACGTTTTAAAAAAACGATTAATCGAAAAATCTATTTTTTTGCCCAGCCCTAGAGTTGATGTAAATAAAGAGGATAAAATCACAAAAACTTTTACAATTTCTATTGTCATAACAGCGACAAGTGCTAAATATAATTTAAGTGTATTCATTAATACATATTCCATATACATATAACTATAAACCAAGTATCCGGGTCATGTGAATGATCATGTAAGCAGCACATTTCCAGGTGTTTAGAATTATAAACATATGCACTGCAAATTTATCTCCATCCAAACGCATGATTTTTATCATGGAGGAGGCATGCAAATATATTTTCAGAGATATCCTTGTGAGAAACAATTACCATCCGAATAGGGCTTAGGTTAACTACAGACCCGGTATAACCCACCTCTAGCCAAAATAAAACTGAAATTGGTTACATGTCGTTTTTGGCTAAATAACTTGTGAGGTGTATGATATTCCATCAAAACAAAGTCAACAGTGATTACGAGGTGATTTGTCCTCGGCGTCTGGGTTTGGGCAGCTATTAGATGTGTTTTAAATGCCAAATTGCATGCTGGGACATCATATTCTAGTTACAGTATGCTGAGTTTCAAATCCCTATCACGCTGGTCTCCTCACCAGGATTATGAACAAGCTTATCTTGCAAGATTTCCTTTGTGTAACCGTTCACCAGAAAAGTTTGCTTTGTTGCCGAACTGTACGGCTGGCTAGACCACCACCAAACCAATGAGTACACCTGCTGTAAGCGATTGCACTGAAAAGCCATTGATCCATCTCCAGCAAAGCCTTGTTTTTCATTTCAAACGCCACACATACAGTTTCATTCATGCAACACATGAAGCCAACTTCACCAACCATCTCGCTCATGTTGCCAGGCTCGCTACGATCGATATCACCCACGGCCCAATCAGATCTCTGCTAAATGACAGCGCAGCCAAGTTCTGAGGTAAAATTGCATTTTATTACCGCCAACCTCTTACATCTCTGTCATTTTTGCAATTGATTATTAATACATGAAATATTCATATTTGGGAACAGTATTGATTTACACCGAGAAGACATGTCTGATCATTTTTCAAATACAATGGCCAATAGGAGAAATCTGTCACGGTTAGGTTATGAGGGGAGAATGCATTAAACTAGTTTACATTTCTTTGAGTACCGCAAAGGGGTTGATTCATGTTATCCATTAAAAAATCATTACAATGCGAACGTGAATGACTTCTAATTTGTCATCTTTGCATTGTAACTGTAAGTCTTAAAAGCAAATAAACTGAGGGTTGAGTAGAAAAATAATGCCCGCAAAGTCCATTAAAGTTGAACTCTTCGCTCACTCACACATATAAATTTATATTTATTTATCTTATCTTCTTCTTTTACATTCCACCTTTTATCAGTTGAAAAAAAAATAAAAGCACCACAAACAAAATGTGAAGGTCTCGACACAAAGCTCACACAAAAAAATAGATATTTACACTGATAGAGCTCTCAGGATATAAAGGCTAGTTCAGGACATCTGGAGCATCTTGAGTGGTCTGTGTGCATGCTGAAAAGGTAAATAGACTGAGGGCAGGAGGAGAGACAGGAAAGCACTTGTTCTCAAGGGTTCATGGTTAATGGTGCGAGTTATGGCTAGGTGGTGAAACCCAGGGTCAGCAGAGGAAGGACAGCAATCTTCAAGGCTCTTCATTCAGCACTCTCCCAAAAGCACTCCGAGAAGACACAAATGAAGATGGAGATACGGAAAACATGGCCACTTAGGAGGAACAAAGCGTGGGGAGCGCACGTGCCGGGGGAGCGAGCGCCAATACTGTCAGGGCTCGGCAAAATCTGTGCAGCTAAATGAAACAGCAAGTCAGTGTTTCTTAGACAGATGTGTTTTAAGCTTTCACTGTGAATTTGCTATCAGGCTGTCATCCGGAGTTTGTGAGCTGTGTGAGGAGTGTGGAGCGGAGCGCTTGATTCATCTGGAGTGTTGGCATTGTCGCTCACCCTGTGATGGCGCTTCATCACAAACCTGACTTGTTAACTGCCTGATTTTTGCAGGTCAGCAGGAATTTAACAAATCTGTTATTGAACAGATTTCATAGAATGACAGAAAAATAAAACTGTTGAAATATCAGCAAGACAACGGTCAAACGTGTAAAGCTGTTGTGAAAATTAATAGCAGATGGGGTGAGTGTGACTAGTGGGGACAAGAAAAGATTTGTAAAGAAAAACTAACAACGGTTACCTTTAAAATACTGTAGTTAAAAAAAATCAAAAGTGAGAAATTAATTACATTATGTCTCAGTTTGCGCATTTGAATCCCTGATGCAATATTTTGCTTATCAAAAATATAAACTTTGGAGTGACACTAAAGTAGTTATCTTGTACATTTATGTTATGGAGCATGGGAACAATGTAAAACCTGGACTGGAATTTGAGAGGAGTGATTACAGAATGCACTGAAGGCAAATTGCTGTCACAACAGTTAATTCGGACAAGCTTCGGAGCTCCTAAAGAGCACCTATTATCCAATTCACGATTGTACATTTCCTTTGGTGTGCAAGTGTGTGTTAGTATACGCAAAAGGTACAAATTAACGTTGTGCCGATAGACGATAGTATCATGTATCGATGATCGTCAGACATATCGTTAATAGGGTTTTTTTAAGACGATAGTTGGCAATGGTTATTATTATTATCATTCCTCGCATGAGAGGGTTTGTGGGCTTCGCTTTGTGTAAGAGAGCTTGAAACTTGCACCTGGACGCACCTGGACTTAATTGCGCACCTGGACTTAATGCGGACGCCTTGGGCGCGGACCTGAATGCGGGCGGCATGGACTCCTTCTAGGTTCGGAGACTTCGGACTCTTCCTCGCAGATGAGCTTCTAATAGGCTCCGGCTCTGACATTTCCTCGCAATAGAGAGATTGTTAGCGTGCAGAGGGTTAAAACCAGCGTGTGTTGTTCCTGCTCCCTGACACGCAGGAATTTTATGGCGCGCTCGGATTAATGGTTGCGGCCTTGACAAGGTGTTGCCCTAGCTTCTTTTTTTGTCCACCAATAAAGTGACTTGTCACAAATGAGTCAAAATTGAACAAATAAATAAATTAGTAAACTACTGCCCCGCCCACCGATACTACCGTGTATCGGCGATCTCACAGGCTGACGATAGGACGATCTCAAATTTGGGCATATCGCCCAACACTTATACAAATCCCAAAGTAATGACACGAATGATGGTTTCCAACTTAAATCTCTTTTCTTGGACTACCGTTTACTTCCTCGGCCTGTTGACTTGTACATGAAGGTCATTATCATAATTCCACCATTTTTGACTCACAGCCTGTAATTAGTCTATGTTTTTATGTTTAAAGAATTTACTACTGACTAAACCATGATTCAAACGCAAGTTTGAGTAGCGCTTGTTGTTTGTCATTTCTACGATCACAAATGGCGACAAGGTTTTAATGTTTTTGGATGGATGCTTATCTTCCAAACATGGTAAGGAGTGTCACATTTCTAGCTGACGACAGAGGTAAATCAGGCCAATCACAACGTAGTGGTTAGCTGGACAATCGGAGGACAGTGTGGCTTTCAAAACGATGACATTTGTACCAAATCAACGCGTTACAGGGAGGCAGGGAATAGTGTAAATAACAGTGGCGGCTCGTGACTGCTAATCCGAGGGGTGCTAATTCAAAATAAGTGTTCGGAGTGTCATGTGTGTTGCTTGCGTTTTCAAAATATGTGTTTGTTGCGTCATGTGAAGCATGTGCATCAGGTGTTTTGTCAAAATAAGTTCCCGCTGCACATGTGTCAAAACCGTTTATGATAAAAGAGACGCTCACGTTCACAAAATACACACAAGACACTCTCTTAACAGGAAACTCTGATAACGCATGAGATTATGCAAGTATCTGGCAAACGCGTCTTTTTAATCATAAACCCTTTAGACACATCTGCAGCAGGCACTTATTTTGACAAGACATGTGATGCAGACAGGATCTCTTGACGTGCAGAACACATATTTTGAAAAAAGAAACCACACACATGACGGGCTGCATACATGTTGTGATGAACTTCGCATCAAGCGCCCTCGAAAAAAGAAGTCACCGGCCGCCACTGGTAAATAATGTACGGTATGTGGAAAATAAAGTGTTTTTTGCACCATTAACCACACAAACACATTGTATTACACCAAATATACATAATAATGCTACTTTACCAACATAATAGGTGCTCTTCAAAACATGGAGATGGAAGTTATGCTGACAACTGGTTTCAGGAACCACATTTATGTATGTAGGCATCTGGGTTATCAGTCGGTCAAGAGAGCTGTCAATGAGCACCTATTACACAGTATCGGATTAACATTTCCAAAAATACAGAAAAATAAATCCACCCACTGATGCAGCGGAACACACAAAACCTCAAAATTCAGCCTCCATCCTGCTGACCTCCGCATGGTGAAAAATTCATAGAGTTATTCAGATCCTTCCTTTCTCTGACAAATTTATGAGTGCCAAGGTAGTTCCTGAGACATCAAATGTGACCTTTGTTTGGTGTTGCCAACAACCAGCGCACATACGGATTACACTCCAAACCTCTGAAACAAATTACACCTGTTCACACAAACGCAGATACGAACAGCTTCTCACGTACGATACAAACAGCATCTTATCTTTGTGTTGAAACGCAACCAGCATGTCCTTAGGTCTTCTTCGGGGATAAAGCTGGCTTTCCATGTAAGAGCTATGACAAATGACGGTAGGATTCCATCAACCTAACAAGCAACTTCTGATCCAGCTATGCTCCTGGTCCCCGAGGATAAGTAGACCTGGCCCTCTTCGTGCTCTCATAAATACACTCCACCAACCAGCTTCGTGACAACCTCTCACAACATGTCAAGCTCAACTCAATATTCTCTGGGGATATCACAGGTGCATTCTGGGAAATGTATGTTGTTACAAGATTCCTATGGAGGGTGCCCATGCATCAGCATCAACGGATGTATCTTGAGGATATTCAATGAACTCGATGTTATATTGGTGTACATATTTATGACTCACATCAATATAACATTGCCAAGTCACATGCTGCGCACACACCTACACACACAGACAACAATGCATGCACATCAAAACCAAAATATAAATAACAATTCTGTCTACCGTTTGAAAGGTTTTTCTTTATAACTGCAATCTGCGCAATGTCAAAAAGCATACTGCAAGCAGTCATACTGTCTAGCGGTACTGGACATAAATTAAACATTACTTATGTTCAGATTGAACTCACTGCTTTTATTCATAACACATGGCATGAGAGATGCTCTCTGGAGACCTCAAAAGCTATACTCAAACTTATTACCATGTGCCTGTATCACTGAATCAGGGACTGTTACATCTCCATTGACTGCCGCCGAGGGCTACAGCTTCATTTTGTGTCTCACATCAACTTTATGAAAAAAACTAACAATACATTAAAGGAAAACGACATTAAGGGTCTGACCACGGGCTATGTAGCAACCGCCGTAACAGTTTTGTTTTGTTTATGGTTTTCAATAACAGGTTCTCTCTGACAGGTGTGGAACATTTCCAACTGCGGATGTGAGACAATAGATGATATCGCAGCGGTGTAAGTGAACGTGACGGACGATTGGATATTTTAATGACACCACCTCATTTGCATATTAATGAATACTCTTGATGAAGCAACAAAGCAGTCTCACACATACACCTTACATAATATCCTCTTAATTCTGGTGAGAAGTCATTAATTATGAATGTTAGGGCAGTTCAACATGATTTCCATATAGTTTAAAAAAAGAAGGAAGATCAAATATAGAGTATTCATTTGCTAATGGACTTGCAAATAGTTTATTATAAAGGATGCAATTCAGATATGCCTCAGCTATTAAACATGTTAAACAAGTCAATTGGATGCTGACTCGAATATGTGTATTAAACTTTAGTATTTAATTCATCTAGTCTGACCGCATATCAAATAAGCCTGTGGCACCAGCATATTAATGCATGACAAATTCCAGATTTTTACAGAAATGAACCTATAAAGCAACCAGCTAACAACAACCTCTTCATCAGGCAATATGAACGGATACAGAAAGCGGATCTCAAAAGTGGCCCTTAGGGGTACCTCAGGTAATAACGGCACTCTTGGCCGATAACAAGACCATCAACCTCAAATTGCCCACTGCATAGCATCAGGTTTCCTTATAAGTGCCTTGCATCAAATTGCAGACACAGCAGCCAAGCAGATACATCAATGAATAGAGCTTTGGGTTTGTGCAAAGGAAAAAAGGCACTGGCAATTAACAAGGTGTAGGACACTTGTTTATAAACATCCAATTTGGCTATGTTGACTGAACATCTTAATGATAGTACTTGTCTTCACCGCGCACTACACCTCTGTAGTGAGCATCAGTGACTCATAAGTTAATAGCTGCTTTTTAACAGTGCCTCTAAAAATGAACAAAACCAAGACTTGTGACATTGATCTTAACGTGACATCTTAAAAATATGCGCATACATTTTTTATATATTGATTTAAACGTACATTACGATATCAATGTAAGTACGCAAGTATTGAGAAACAACACGCATTTCATCTGCAATTATTTAATGGCGCGCATTTTTGAAATGCAGTTATATTTCTTATTATTTATTAACACCAACATATACAAATGATAGGAAATTGTGCAGAATAGGACGGAAAGGCGCTTTCACGCCTGTTGCGCGGCGCATCTCACGGCATCTCGCGTGTAGTCACGCACAAGGCCAATTCATAGGGACACGCAGACAAACAAAACTGTCCATAAAGTGCCCAGTGAAGACCGCAGATTAGATGTTTCATGTTTTTTACACATCTGCAGAATAAAGTGGGCGCAAATATTCAGCTCACTGTGCATTTTTTCTGTAGCATGTAAAGAGAAAAACAGCGCGTAATGGCTCAGTGTTCCCTCCAGACACATTTGATATAGGATGAACTGAATCAAGTGCATTACTTTAACATTGGTGCATTAAGTGTTATGTTCATCTCCTGTGCATCTTCTTTATTGCGTTAAGAAAACCAGAACACACAATTTTCCCAGCACAGATAAATTATATGCCATACACATATGGAAGCTTTGGAGTCCACGAACTCTCTAAGACAGGACAAAAGTATATCGTATGTGATTAATTCTACACCTCAAGTTCTCTTACCTCGAGCCATCGCACTGGGCAGCAGGAGAACGAGGACCGTGAGAAAGCCAAAGCAAGTGTACCGTGCCTTCTCCCCAAAGCGTCCCATCGTCGTTGCGCTGCTCGCCTGCGTCCCCAACTAAACCGGGGAGCCGCTCGGACGGTCTCATGCATGTGCCATCGGTTTCCTCGGTTTTATTAACAGGTCCCTCCCGTTGCGATAAACCCGAAGTTCTGCGATTGTCCGCGACTTCGCGTGAATCTCATTCGGGGGAACGCGGTGGCATCTCTCTCTTCCGCGCGTAGTCGGTGCGTGCGTGCGAGTGAGCGAGCGAGCGGGAGCGCGGCGAGTCTCTCACATCCGAGAGACAGAAATAATGAACCCGGCGCGCGCTGGCCAATAGCGGAGGGTGATGGAGGGCGGAGGGAGCGCGGCGGCTGTCCTTCAACCCGCTGTTCAACGATACGCGGATGCTAGAAGAAGGGATGAGCATGCATGTCAGATCTCTTCTAAATTCGGAATGACATGTGAACATCTGGTAGCGTTACACCGAATTCATCACAGGTCGTGGCGGGTTCCTAGGGGCACTGATGGGAGCTGCGTTGCGCATCCGTGTGTCTTAAGCGATGGTGTCTTAATTTTCTCTCGTGTAATTAGCGTGCAAGAATAATGGATTTGTTTAAACATTAATAACGCATAGCCTGGTAATATGTATATTAATTATTTATAAATCATAACATTTAGAGAAAGTATATTGTCAATTCAATAAACGAATGGGCAAAAAGCTGTTAATTTTGTAGCTCGTAATCACACTTCGTTATTGCTATGCTTCGAGAATATAATGCAAAAATATTAAAATTCAAGCAAAATTTCTAAAAGTTTAAGGAAAAGTACTTTACGATCAGCCACTCTTAAGTATATGTGTCACGTCCTTTGCATTTGTCAGACACTTTTATCCAAGACGTACAGTATGTATTCCCTGAGGTTTGAACCAACGACCTTTACGTTGCTAACACAATACTACCAACTGAGCTACAGGAACACAGCCTGTATAAATGTAATAAAACATCTTGTCATTTGTCATTATTTCCTTGTTCATTTGCTAAATATCTTAATAAACAGTCTTAATTAAGAGTGCTCAGATTTGATGTGATCACACTTTTATCCACAATTTTTAATGCCAGAAAAAAGTCAAAAAGCTGACATTTAATTATGTGAGTGCATCTGATCCTCTCTTCTGAACCGGCTGGTAGTCATTTCCCAATGGGATTGTGAGCTCTCAGAGATTAGACTGCAGTGACGGTTCAGACGCTGTCAAAGATCTGTTACAGAGAGTGCCTCTCATATTATTGTCTGTTCTTTGTTGCACCTGACAAGGCAGTGCCTCCCCTTTTACCTAACAAGATTCAACCATTACTGGCCACGGACTTCATGGGTCTTTTTGTTCACCAAGTAAACCCCATTTTATAAGGCAGAATATCCATCTGTGTTCAAAAATTGCCCGTCCTTCAAAATGTCTACCAAAATGGAACTGAAATACATGGTTACAGTCCAATAATGATGCTGATTAAACATGACTCCCCATAGCAATGAATTCAGGGCATGATATTCATAGTGATGAGAATGGCCACACTGGGACCCCAAGTTGAAATTAAAGTACAGCAGGGAGGGGCGAATCAAATGAAAGAAACCACATAAGGCTACACTTTACAGCAAAGCACTATTCCCACCCTGTCACACTGCCAGATCCACTAACAGAATCCACTGAGAGCATCAAGAACCAGACCTGAACTGTTTGTTAATATTCTACGAAATTTGTCCCAGTGTGACCAGCTTGGCCCTTTTAAGGTCCATGAGTGTATGCGTGTGCATGTGGCTGACCTTGTGTGATGGGGTTAAATGCTTAACAGGCTTTAAATATCTCTCGATAAAAGCGACCGGCCTCCTTCCCTCAGGACAAGCAACAGCAGTCACAGATGTCTTTTTAATAGACAATGTCTACAGAGAACCCCATCAGAGACAATGAGACTGTATTTTTGTATGGTCCATTAGTTGTCCTCTAAAATGAGATAGCAAACATCAAGAGCGAGCATTCAGTCTATTATGGGATGTCTAGTATTGTATGATTTTGTGATTTATATTCTAATAGTCTAGGCAGCATCAAGCTTCCCCCGAAAAAAGTCTCCATCCTTTATTCCAAAAATGGATTTCGCTGCTTGTTCAATTTAAGTAATTATTACGAGCTAATGCAGCACAATTTTTCAACATTCAATTAGCCTAAAAAATGAACGTTTGTTATGTGGAAGTTTACGTTGGGACTGCATGCATTATTTTTAATGGCCATATCCGAATACACAGACATCCAGAATTAGACAACAACATCAACAACAACAGAAGGTTCTCAGGTTTGGATTAAAACATTTGTGTATATTTTGCTAATTAAAAATCCTTGTTTTATACTATTATTTACTATTATAAATGTGGTTTTAATGATGTTAATGAAAATTATTGCTGTAATATGTTGCATTTACTTTTGCATATTTTTAAAGTTGGTAAATTCGATATACTGTTTGGTAGTTTAATCTGCATCAATGGGTCATATTCCCTAAAGTAAATAAAAAATGTCTCCATATTTATTTTAAAAAGTCTGAGCTGCTGTTGGGTCCCACTGCCAGGCACGGTGGGCGGGAACCGCGGGTGATGCAACTCCATCTGTAGGCTAGGCCGTCTCCTATTTCAGTTTGCTTCATGGACTTAGGAGGCTGCAAATCCATGCCTTCAAAGTCCGTGTCCTTCGAAGGATCCAGCCTTTGAATTGGGATTCACCCAGGCAGAACATGTATACTTCACCCCGAAATATCTCCTGAACCAGGCAAGGTTTGAACCAAGTACCTTCTTAGTACAATACTTTAATATTTGCAATGCATACGTTGCATGGTAGTACATCTTTGCAGAAGACCTCTTGAGTGTTTTTTGAATTATTTTCTTCTTCTCATTCACATCACTTACTTTCATTAAGAAAATTCACTTATTTTCAGCAAAAGTTAATTGTGGCATGGCACATGCTGCTAAGGTAATTATTATAGTGTTGAACACATTTGTTAATGTCATTGTCTAAAAACCTGTCTTTCTAAACAACCGTAAACACACGTTTGGTCTTGTAAGAGAATGAAAAATCGTTTTGCGCATACAGCGCGACCCCAGAAAGCGGTTTGAAAGTCACAAAGTGACACAGGCATGTCAAAGCTGTTTAGCTCTCCCTAATGCATGCACCCTGTCGAGATAAACGTCTATTTCTGCCCACAAACGTGAGAAAAATCCGTAAGGAGCTTGAAGAGCTCAAAAGCGAGAACCGTCGGAGGGCTCCAAGTCTATACTGTTGTCAATCAACCCTAGCGCAAGAAAATTAGACAACTAGCATGAAGATGGTATCTTTATATAGCATGACACGATGACTGCATGCTTCACATGATACTTAAACTACCATTAGTGAAGACAACAATCCATCACAGCCTTTATGATCCGCCTGTTTTTTCCTTCGAGGAGGACTCATCACCAAAGATATTGAATATAACAATATTGAGCACTCTTTTTGCGTTGAACAGTGGACACAGTAACGCACAATGTGGCCGTTCTGGCGATGGAAGTCCCGCCTTCCAGTTTAAAGAACTAATCATCAATCAATAAATATTGACAATTCTCTATGGAAGGGGTTCTAGGCAGACATGTGAGGTGCTTGCCAACCTGTCTGCATGCACAGTAGCTGAAATGAGACTAGGAAAGTGTTTTTGCGCAGTTTGAGCTTAAGAAACAAAAGTTAGGGGGTGTGCACACAAAAGTTTTTACGCCCGCGGCTGGCGCATATTTTCAATTGTTTTCAATGGAAGCCCAGGTTTTTCCACACTGAGAGCCGAGAGTTGAAAGAGATTCAACTTTGGGAGAAAAGCTCCGCTCGACAATGTCAGTTCACACACGGCCATCCAATCACAATGGAGGAGGGTTGGGACAAGTATCACAACAACCAACCAGCTCACCGGTCAAGTATCACAGCTACCAAAGCACTTGGCTAAAGAAAGTTGGCGCTCATCTGAAAAAACAGCCGGGATTCGGCGTCCTCTAGGCGTATTCAGCTGTGTTTAAAAGTTTTGGTGTGCACAACCTCTTATGGTACAGTTTTCAGGTTTAAAGGTGCAATGTGGGACTTTAAGCAGCATCTAGAGTTGAGACCATTATAGTCGTGACGTTAAGACTTCGTCTTAAGAGTGATTCTGAGTAACTAGCAATTAGTTAGGGCTAATCAGTCTTATTATTTGGATTTAATTCAATTCAATTCAATTCAATTCAATTTTATTTATATAGCGCTTTTCACAATTTGGTAATTGTATCAAAGCAGCTTTACATAATAGATGTAGTGAAAAGCACAGAAAATCGACAGATAGCATAACATAATACACGATAGCACAAGCAACTAAATTTGCTGCGGCTATAAATCAACATTATAAGCAAACGTATTACTAATGTAACGTATAGAAGTTAAGCCCAAAAAGGCTGCCTCCCCGGGTTGAAAAACCCCCTATGAGAAAAAAACCCCGGAATTTTAGCCGGGGAAGTAAAAAAAAGTCCTAGGAGGAAAAAACCCTTGGGAGATATATATATATACACATTGAAACGGAAGGAGATTAAGTGGAGATTAAGCGGGTTCTGCCGGTGGTCTTTGGTCAGGCATCAGCTGGACATCACGTTGAAGAACAGCCAGTAGATCAGAGGTGTGCCGACTTTCACATTTACCGGAACTGGATCTGGATCTGTTTGTCTTATTGTCCTCGTGATCGAGGACGAGACAGGGAGAGAGAAACAAAATCTTATTAGCGTAGAGGCCGTTCACATAAAAAGCAGGTGTCACACAGTAATGTGGTTTTAGTCAGCTCGGTTCCGGGCAGGCTAACTATTGCTGGTTAAGTGTATTACATATAGTTGATGATTTTAGTAACAGAAACAGAACTCGTTTGACTAAGGCCAGAGGCCCCACTGCCGATTTAAATGAGACCAATGAGCCTACATAAGTCTGCAATAGTGCATTGTTCTCTGCAGCCTTGCAATTTATTGAATTTTTCAAATATATCATTTCCGAGCTAATGTAAATACAGTAGCCAAATGTGTTTTCCCTTAAAAAAAAAAAAAAAATGGTGGGTCTTGAGATGACCTTTCGGGTTAAAAAAATTGGAAACCCCTGATATACAATACACAAGCAAGATTTATCAAGTATGCAGTGGAAACAAATGGAATGATAATATAAAAATATAAAAATATCCTTATCTTCATTTTTTTAAGTACTTAGATCATATGTATTGCCAAAAAAAACAGTAAACATCATGTTCATATGAAACTTCCTTTATTCCAATAAACTTACAAATGTAAGATAAAATAGATTTTTGTTACTCTTGCAACAGGCGATAATGACAATTAATTGTTACGACTTAGATTTAAAAAAAATCTAAATTTTTCTTTTAGAGGTTGTTTGTATCAAGTCGGCCTCAAGTTTATTTTAAATCTAGACACATGGCAAGCGCACTCAAATATAAACACGTCTGTCGTGTTCACAGGCGAGTGCTTTGAAAAGCAGAAGAAAGCGGTATGTCCTGCGTTTTCCATGTGTTTTAGATGTTAATGGACCCTAATGCAAGAAGTCTTACAATAACGGTACATTCACACGGGGCGTAAGCGTTAACGCTTAACGGAAGGCTTGTTTGAAGCGTGGCCAACAGCCAATCACTGTGGCCGCAACACAAGCTCCGGTCTTCCATAAACGTAATTGGCTGGCTCTGCCTAGGTTATTTGCATAAGGCGATATGATTGGCTGACGCACGCGTTGCCGCTTGAAAAGTTGAGAAATGTTTAACTTCTGCCGCGAGCAACGGCACTGACACGGCGCCGACGGATCCACAATTCAGTTCGCCAACGCTTGACATCACCCATTAAAAGTGAATGGGAAGCGTCAACACTTACGCCCGTGTGAATGCGACGTAAGTGGTTGGGACTCTGGACACAATCAACTTGGGCATAAAGTGGGGGGGACATCTCCCACCTGCAAATTACGCCGGATAATATTTTGTGAGTGCTTGCACCCTAAGGACAGCAACCTTCAACCCGGTGGTATGATAACACCGGGCCTTGTGGTAAACAAAAAGCAGAACGGCCCACTGGGAATTCTCCCGCTCCTCCCTATGGCCAATCCGGGCCTGGTTGAGACTGTGACTTGCAACCAACAGTTCACTCCATACCTCAGCCTTTCCTTTCGAAACGCCTAGTGAAGCTATGGTAGCCGCCACAGAACAAACACATCATCGTCTGAAACAACAAAGTAACAAAACACAATCTATAGATGGTTTCATTGGACGCACATGCGGCGGTGTCAAAAATAGCAAATGTTTTGGTTTCCTAGGTAATCTATCTGGTGTTTATTTTGCTTGTAATATAAATAAACTATGTTTAAATTTGTTGTTATTTATTCTTAGCGTAGTTTACTGGAAGTTACGTGTTGACCTCGAAAGCCCTTGTTTATGTTGTTACTGCTGAAACCGTCTATGGAACAATTTGTCCATTTACGGCTACTGTAGAAATGTGCCAGCACAAAATGGCGACTTCCATGTAAGGGGACCCGTGGTGTATGTAGATAAAAACTGCTCATTCTAAGGTAATAAAAACAATACAGTTCATTTCGTAGGGTCTTTATACACCACTGATAATATAGTTATGTATTTTACATTTCATTTGTGTCAAGAGATCATTCTAAAAGTGCCACAGAAACAGGTCAGAAATATGTTGTTTAATTAATAAATTTTAGCAAGCAATTATAAGAAATCTTCCTTTTCCAATTTAAGTACCTGTAAATAGGACTTTTCACACGGTACGCGGCAACCGCAAATGTTTACCTCTTTTTCAATAGGAGATGTGCGGAAAGCAGAGTTGGTCCACACGCCTTGCTCGTGCAACCAAAATCCTGTCCCTTCTCCGGACATGGTGGCAGGCGCCGTTGAAGATAAACACATTTGCACTAAATGCTGTACAAAATGCTTCCAATACAAGAGAAAAGCTGACGCTTGCCGCGTACCGTGTGAAACGGCCTTTAGCCTTAGATGACTAAAATAACTGCCTGAAGGCGTTGCAAACATGGCCACCTGGTGGTGCGGCTTCCCTAAAGAGACTTTGCCATTGCTTTCCTAAAAGAGAAAGTTCACTTACTGAAAATATGAAAATCCTGGGTTGTTTGAAAAATTTTCTCTGTGTAGCACAAAAGGAGATGTTAGGCAGAATTTTAGCGACTGACAGTCTGTCATTTCTTTTAAATGTAGTGTTTTGACATAAAAGCTGCAGTGCTCCACACTTTCTTTACATTGACAGGTGACAAATGCTTGGAGTATCACAACATGCTACTAAAAGAAGCCATCTTATCATAGTTAACATGATATACTGTATCATTGTATACCACATCAGCTTCAGAAAACTTTCTGAGAACAATCTCAGTCTTTTGTTTCTTGAAGAAACAGAGCCGAGCAGAGGGAGCTGAGAAATCTCCAAACCCCTCATCTGTTCTGTAGCTCATGTTCATGTATTCTTTATTACAACTGAATTCTCTATACCAGATGATCCTGTTGACTGGACTTGGTACGAATGGTGTCTAACAGTTCAGGGACTGCGGTCTTATGAGAGATTTGAAACAGATTCTATGACTTTTTTACTACTCTAGCTGTAGAGGTTGGGTTGTACTCAAAGCTTGGTTCCTAAGTTACTCTGAAAACTAATCATTCAAAGGCTATTCCCTTTCTTCTACAGTACCTGTCTATTTAGGATACAATATGTTCTAACCAAGACATCTGGATTTACTATAATTTTGGGAGTCTGCATACTGAGAAATGCCCAATGGTCGATGCATAATAGACACAAGTAGGGAGTCAAGACGTCTTTGAGCGTAATATGAGCATGCCCACTTTTAAATGTTTAAACTGGGTCAGCATATGTAAAATGAGCTTAAATTTGAGCAAAAGTAATAATTTACAGTATGTAAATGTACTGTAAAATTAACATCCTGTTGCCTTAGCATCTTGGGTTGGCATCAAAACAACTTATTTACACTGAACTAATTCTGCAGCTAAAGAAAGAAACAAATCAGCCTCTAATTACTTCCTCAGGTGTTCAGATTGAGATGAATATTCATGCTATGTATTACAGATCATAGAACTACATTTAAACATGTCAAACAACAGAAAGACACAACGCAGGTCTTTTAAACATTCCAAATCTTTACATAGAAATTACGTTTTTTAAATACATGCTTTGGAATAGTGGAATAGAGGGTAAATGGTAAATATTTACTGTATATGACCTGCTTGCAAAAACCTGGCACAACATGACCCAATTCTGACCAGTCAACATCGTGAGGTTAAAATTATGACAGAATTTAGTCTTTTGTCATTTATGTTTTCCCAAACAAATTCAACATTACCACAAATCTCTGAAGGATTCTGAGAACTAAAAAGAAGATGAAGAAAACAGCTTCATCCACCATATAAAACGAACCTCTCTATTGGGCAGTAAAAATACTTCTCTGTTCTCTGCTCTCCCACTAAAATGACTCAGACTAGCACACTTAAAATGCCGTCGAACTGTCCTTCATTCTTTGTTACTACTGAGCACACAATGTCCATCCAACTATAATTAGCCAGTGAAGAGATCCTGTCCTTCTCCTTTGAGATAGAGGAACAGATTCTGAAGTTTGTAGTCTTAAAACGTTCAAACACCAGGAACACACAAACGAATCCAGGGAACACACATGCTGATCAAATGTATACTTTGCGTCTGCCAAATGCATAAATGAAAAGCACATTGTAATTTTTAAAACCTAGTTTTTAAGCATTAGAATGATTAGTATAAACGGCGTTTCTAGGCATAGGCAAACTAGGCGGTCGCCTAGGGCACCACCTGCTGCAGGGGGCACAAAAGAGCGCATATACATTTTGACTGGGGCTTCACTGACTGGAATGGGTGAAAAATGAGCACTCCAACAAAGTTAAAGATAAACCCTGAATGTTGTGTGTTTAACATGGACAGCAAAATATTTCACCGGCATCAGATAGAAGGTGCTATGTGCGATTTGTCCAAAAGTATTGCAGTTTTTAAGAACTACAACTTGCTCACTCCTAAAAGAATATTTTTCATGATAATTGATATGTAATATTGCATGTAAAATATTATCTTGTTTGGAGGTACCAATAGCGGTTTCCTCTGGGCGTCAAAATGGCTAGAAACATCTCTGAGTAAGAACAAAAGAAAAGTTAAACTATGAAGCTGAATAGATCATGTGCAACAACTTGTCACTTACGCCTGACACACAAAACTCAAAAAGCCCTGTTCACAGCAAGAATGAAAACTATAATGATGACTATAATGATAAATATATTAGTATCCACTAGTCTTGGGCGATATGCCCCATTTTGAAATCATCCTATCATCAGCCTGTGAGATCACTGATACACGATAGTATCGGGGGCGGGGCAGTAGTTTACTCATTTATTAATTTGTTAATTTTTACTCATTTATAACAAGTCACTTGATTGGTGGACAAAATAGAAGCAAGGGCAAAACTGTCATGACCACAATCTTCTAAAAACTGCTGCTATTAATCCATCTGCGTCATTAAGTCCAGGCGCTCTAAAATGTCCTGCGTGCCAGGGAGTGGGAACAACAAACTCGCTGGTTTTAACCCTCCACGCGCCTACAACCTCTCTAGTGCAAAGAAATGTCAGAGCCGCACGTATTACAAGTTCAGGTGCTAGAAGGAGTTCATGCCGCACTCATTCAGGTCCAAGCAAGATTCCAAGACGTGTGAATTACAAGCTCACTTGCGCAAAGTGAAGCGCACAAACCCTTTCATACCAGGAAGAGCACGCAATGCGGATGTTAATGTGAAACTATGATGATAATAATAATACCTCTCGCCAACTATCGTCATGAAAGCCCGCTATTAGCGATATGTCTGACGATCATCGATACATGATACTATCGTCTATCAGCACAACCCTAGTATCCACACCAAAAGATGATAGGATTGTGTTATACTGTATATATATATATACCTGCCCAAAACAGATTATTAAAATAATGTACAGTGTAATTTATTGTGACCGTTATTTTACTATATTTTTCCGGCCCCCCAGCTGCCGCAATTTTACCGTTTTTATTTACATGTTAATTTTTTTATAGTATAATCACAATCATTTATTTAATGCGAAATTTCAAAAGCCGATGTGCTGCGGCCATGTCCTCTCTGAAGTATATGAAGCACAGAGAAGTATTAAAGTTATTAATCCACAAAAACGTTATTCCAGCTTCTCTGTGTCAAGGGGCGCATTTCAAATTTCAAGTACATCGACTGAAAGATGACGATGTCGCAAATCTGTTATGTAGCACCCAAGAGCCAAAGGGCATTTGATATCACTGCTGTAATTTGATATCACTAACAAACACGCAATTTGACATTTAAGTTGCTTAGAGATCTGGATAAAGGGCTGAATTTGCATATGTTCATCGCAATTGTATGCATTTTAAAGATGTGGATTACAGAGATTGAATAAAATTAACATCTTTTGTGAATTTATGTTGTTTTGGTGTAATTATTGTTACATAGGAAAGACTGCATAGGAGAATGCCTGTGAATTGAATATTTATAAATAGGAATACGTACAAATCTGTATGTCTGTAAAGCTGTTAAAATGTTAATAATTAACGTACAGTATAAGTCCTCTCAACACGACAATATTATACATTTCAGTGTGTATGAAAACGTAAGTAAATGTACTTACTGAAGTACAACCACACTTTATTTAAAAATACACATATATTCTCATGAGATCATTTTGATTAACACCTGCATTCACACAGTCAATGTTTGGGGATCAGTGTATTTACTAACAGGTATGAAACTCAAATTTTCCTGTGTACACAAGAGTTTACAGAATTGAAGTCAATCTGTTTCCTATTCTCTCTATAGCTGTGACTAAGACCTGTGAGTGTTGTGACATTGACCAAAGCAAAAAACAAACAAAAAAACTAAGGATGCAGCTTTTGGGAAAAATACAATTTGGATTGGATCCAAAACATTCAGATAACACACATTTTAAACGTACCTCCGTGTCGGCTATTAAAATCCTACATAAAAGACACCACAAACATGACAAGCATGAGACCACTACTTGTCAACCGTGGCTAAACTTCACAATCCAAAACCAAACCAGACTGCTTTACCCCCTACCACCGTTTGTCTAATTTTCTTCTTCTCATTTTCTCCTTTTCAACCTGACCAGGAGAAAAGCATTTGAGAACGTGAACCGGTGTTAAATTGTCAGCTCACATAAACTCATCCACCTGGGCTTGGGGGAGGTCTACAGAGAGTTGAGTGAGAGTGAGGCGAGAGAACAGGACCTGTGCGATTCGAGGTTGGGCTTGTTTCCCCGTGTGTCCCGGAGGAGCATGTGCTGAATGAGACCTATTACAGGGATGGATATCTTTGCACCAAAAAGCTAGCAAATGTGGTTACAAACACAATGAAACCATGAAAAACACTGGCAGACCAGTAGACACATGTATGAGATTTGTTTAAATATGCATGGCGAGTATACTGTTTACAAACAGCACAATGACGTATATAGGAAAAATGACTACAGTTAAGTTTATGCATTTGGCAGAAGTGCATTTTGCGTTTTTTGCTTAAAGTGAATTACAACACATACATTTTATCAGTATATGTGTTCCCTGGCTGGGACTGAACCCATGATGTTTTGCACTACTACACAATACTCTACCAACTGAGACACAGGAAAAGCTTGTGAATAATTGCTAGATGTTAATATTTTGCTCATATCTTTGGTTAATTAAAGATGCCAAAATGTTGATATGGTTATCGCTATGTATCACTATACCACTTCAGTTTCAGCAGTGACTCCAATATTCTGTGCCAACATTTTGTGCATTTAAAGGGTTTCACTTCTGTATTTGTCACTCGCAATTTTCGTTGCAAATTTGAAGGAAAATGAAAAGCTTTAAAACCAATAAGAACTGTTAGAAACATGTATCACCCATGAACAATATAAATGCATTCATCACAATAAGTGGCACTGTTGACTTTACTAGGAAAAATACCTCCAGGAAAGAATGAGTCAACCATTTCGCCTTTTTGCCAAACAACACAATTAATTCAGGCCATGTAATAACCATCATTATTGAGAATTTCATTATTCTGATATTTTGACGACAATGAATCACTCGATAAAGCCAAATATGAACACCATAGGGAAAAAAATGATGGGCAGGGAAATATGTGCTGAATTGAATTCTGGGACATGTCTTGTTAACGGTTGCCCACGGCTACAGAAAAAGACATCAGTGTCACCATGCTGTGACATCTCAACACAAACAATCACAACTCCTCTCATCCACATCGATCAGTCGAGTGCCTTATGATTTAGTAGAATGAAGGACAAAGGGAGAGAGAGAGAGAAAGAAAGAGAAGAAAAAGACTTTATTCACACTCTGAGTCCAAAGCCGATTTTTCGACATATCCGGAATCTGATCATATTTACTGTAGCAAGTGTGAATGGCAAAAAAAAAAACACATAAAATTTGATTTTTCACTATGATTTCACGGAAAGCCGTGTTATAGTCATGAAAAATTTGATTAATTTATTCATGTCCATGGCACAAAATTCAGCTTTTTTCGTGTCATTTTATGTACTGTGTCTCGTCCACCCATTTTTAAATCATTGTCGCTTAGTTGGGGTTTGGGTTAAGATGTCTAAAAATGAGAAAAAAAGTTATTCTAACCCCAACCCCAAGGGACAATGGTAGGAATATAGGAAAAAAACTATGGATAAACAATACATAAGAAGGTCGTGCCACGGACGCAAAAAACTATTTATTGAAATTCATGCAAGTGACACGAAAAAGACATTATGCTCAAAGCACGAAATAAAAGCCAAATTTCATGCCATGGACACTAATGAATTAATCAAATTTTTCATGACTATAACAGGACTTTCCGTGAGATCCGTCTGTGATTTTTACAAATCCATTTCAAGCTACATTCATATATGGTTAGAAATCCCATTCAAATCACATTTCTGGTTTTAGTTCCAAACACAGCAGACATTGTTGTGTCAGAAGCAAGGTTGTTGTGTTATTGTTGATGTGCAAGTGAAGACGGCAGAAATAATAAAACCACGCATGCCAGCCTCGTACCCTGTAAAAAAATTCTGTAGAAATTACAGTATTAGTGGCAGTGGTTGCCAGTAACTTACTGTACAGATTAGATGTACATGTAGATTTTACATTTATGTTATTTACTGCCAATAGTTTGTTCAAAGTTATAAGAACATGAAACATTTTCAGTCTTTATCTTTTACAGTAAGTTACTGGCAACCAGCTGCATAATTACAGCAAATTTTTTACAGTGCGCAATAGTCCAGAAGCGCAGCTACACATTGTCATATTGTAAGACATCGGGGTTTGAATTCATGCAGCACTGCGCAGACATAGGGACTGTTTACACCTGGTTTACACCATGCGTTTTGGTCAATCGAATCACAAGTGGACAAGAGAGACACATTCACTTTACACCTGATATTTCTGTAACCGAAATTAACCATGGTTTTACTGTGGTAAAAGTGTAGTATCCATTTTTTTTTTTTTGGTGTATTGAATACTATCAGCAAAACCATGGTTTTTACTACACTAATCATGATTTAACTATGGTTTCTGAAAACCATGGTTGTCAAAACCATGATTATTTTGTGGTTACCATGGTTTTACTACAGTAACCATCGATTTTTTGGTTTTAACTGTAGTAAAACCATGGTTAATTTTCGTAAGGGTTTAATCTCTCAAATCTGTCCACTTTCTGGCTACTAAGGGGCCGAGTCCTGCTTTTTTTTAAACGTGAGCAGGAGAAATGACGCTGAGTCCGCTGCTTGTGTTGTTAGAAAACGTGTTGCACAGAGTTTTGTACATGTATATTGTGCATTCAATTGATATAATAAGCTTGTGCAACTTTCAAACAATTGCAAAATGAAACAAAAATGAAAAAGGCAAAGAGCAGCTAGCTTTAGATCTATCAATGAAAGCCTAAAGATAGCACTGAACACTGTGGGTTCGCACTAGACGTCATGTCCGATGTAAAAACGTGCACGGTACAGCATATTAGATCAATAGGCGGAGAGTAGGCATTTTTTTGTGGCTGCTCAAACACATTTAACCACATCACATCTACATCACAAGAGTAAATCCGATCAAATGCGTTTTCAACTAACTCTGAATGTGGTTGAAAGTGGATGAGCTCAAAACATTTCACACTCTATTTACATCTGTCTTTAGCGTCGTCCACTTGTGATCCAATCGACCAACGCATCTAAGTTCCAGGTGTAAACAGGCTCAGAGAGTCAAAAGACATCAAAGTACCATGATAGTAATTCGAAAGGACTTCGCTTTGCTCTTGCGGTAGTCTGCACAGCACCACATGAACTCGAGCACACCAATTTCAAACACACACAACGTCAATGCTAAAAAAACCAATGCAGATAGCACCACAGATACACAAATCAGATCTGAACAGTTGTGGGTAGTCAGTCATTCAAACCGGATTTGTTGAAAAATCTGATTTAAACTGACAGTGTGAACATAGTAAAAGCAGATCCAAGTAGAAGTATGTTAGTGATATGATTGAAAACTGACTGTGCTTAAAGACTGTGTCTTCCACTTTATACTTTTCTAAGTTAAAGACTTTTTGTCTGTACAGTTTTGTTTTTGGAGCCTTGCATAACATTATCACCTCTATTGTTCCAGACAATTAAAAGAAACTATATTTAACCTCGCCTACAGTTCTCCCATCCCAATACTGTACCCACACATTAAGAAGCACAAAAAGAGAAGATATGGTAACATTCAACCAATTTTGCAATAACAAAAAGAAATACACACTTTAATCAAGTGACATTCAGCTGCCATAACAAACAATAAATGTCTCTTGTTGGCTGGCTGCTTTAATCATAAAGGTATTCAAAGAGTTATCTTTGTTAAAGCATGACATTTAACTCACAACACAGAATAATATAAGCTGATTCTTGAACTGCTGCTCATATTAATACAGTAAGATCAGCTCTGACATAATTTACCATTTAAAAAGTCCATAAAAAAGTCCAAAAACCTCTACACTACATATTCAATACAGTATCTGACACAACATACGATTTATTTATAGAGGTCTGTACTGTTTCTATTTGTAGCCATGCATCTGATGTGCGGTTTGAGCTAAAATCATATATCCGAGTTGACATTGACTCCATAACCTCTATTCATTTGCGTTTCAGCGCAGCCCTTTTGACTTCATTAAAAAGCACTAACCAGACCGCTGAGCTGCCGCCAATGTGCTTAGTAATGATTGCAATAAAAATGCACACCACCTCTGAAATTAATCCTTTATAAATAAAGCAGAAGAAATCAATGAATTATCTAAAGCGAAGGGAGAGAGAGAGAGAGAGAGAGAGAGAGAGAGATAAAACGCTGCAGCCTTCAGGATACGTGTGGTGGAATAGAGAGAGTGCACAATCGCAAGCAAGAATGGAAATGAAGATATGGGCACAGGTGAAGATTAGAGAGGTTTCTGAGGCTGTGCTGATAAAATCCTTTATGCTTGTTGTGCTTTCACGTATACAACTTTACACGTAGAGGACAAGGTAAAACAGAAGGAGAAAGAAGGAAAGGCCAGATCCATTATATTGAAGTAGTAACGGGCAAGCACACACACACACGCAGGCCGTGGTGGGTTATCTCTGACCGTGTGTCCTTGTAAACACAAAGCAATTATGCCGAAGACACAACAGAAACATTTAAGCAATGGTTCAATGATTCAGAAACGGCTTTTAGATAGCAAATGTTATGACAGCCTTAATCCAATAATGAGTAAGAAAGAGTCCGGATAACTGGACTGTTAACTTTAAGTAAGGTTTTAATAGATCTGAAAGGAGTAGGTGCAGGTTTATGTGTTTTTAAGCTCTTATGTTTAACTATATTTGCATTCTTCATTATCATGCCTGTTTGCTAAAGATACTGTAAAAATGGACTTACATTTTCATTTAACTTTGTTTTTTATCGTGAATAGTGATTAGTTGCTCTAACTTATACAATAAAGTTGAATTAGCATAAGTTATTTTAACTTTATACCATAAAGAAATGTTCCTTGGGCATGCATTATTTTTCGATAAACACACACCTAACCTGCGGTAACGAAGCAATAATTAAAGGAGTAGTCCACTTTAACGATGGGGTCCATTGAATTTTTATAGTAGGAAAAAAATACTATGTTAAGTCGATGGGCCCCATCTATAAAGTGGACTACTCCTTTAAGTCCTTTGGGTGAGCATTATTTTCAAATAATTCAATGGCTCATCGTCAATTATTCCTTACTTCACTAGTTCGCCTGCACATTCAGGTCTTAATGATTATTGGTAAACGACTTTGGCTTGCTGTCCTCGAAGGGAGCTCTGCACCAGAAACTTCAGAGAGAGCAAACCTGAGGTTGGGGCTCGAGTCCCAAGTTTTAATAGAAACTGCACAGAGGAAGAAAGAGAGCAGTGAAGGAGGAGATGGGGAGGAGGAGGGATGCAGCTGGAAAAATTGCAGCTGGACCCGAAGGCCCGAAGGCTGCCTTATATACGCCCTTAATGATGATTGACAGGCCTGAATGTTTAGGCTCCTCCCAAACTACATATATTTTATAAGTTACAGCAACTCATCACTAGTCGAAATATAAAATCAAAGTTGAAATGACTTTAACTTTAATAAACAAGATTTTGTTCAATAGATACTTTTATAAATCATTGCATTTTTTGCTCACGGACCGCCTACCTTCAGTCTGTTCATTGACCATCTGGAAGCCCCAGCAAGATGAATTACATTATTTAAATAATAAAACATATTTGAAATCAATTGTAATAAAAAAATACTAAAAAGACAAATTTCTCACTGACCACTGAGCTCTCGCTCGGATAATTTTTAACTGTAGAATGGAGTCTGCCAGGACTAATTTTTCACTTAGCACCCACCCACTTCTACTGAATTTTACACTGAGTAGGAACAAACTGTCACCGCTTATAACTCATTTGTTTTTTCACATTGCTGTTTAATTTAAATCCCATTACTGTAATCCCATATTTTATTTCTGACTGAGCATAAACCTAATAAATGAAGTGTACACTTTTTTTTACTGCTTTCAATATACTGTAATGTCAAACAGACTAGTACGCCTTTTATACTTTTTAAAGACCCCAAAATTAAACCTTAAACCATATGGGCACCTGCATTTGTTGTTTAAACATAAATGCCAAAACCTTCCCTATACTTAATACCAGAATACCTTCAAACTATTTAAAACAAGCCATGTGTATTATTGGCAACCGAGGAACATTTCAGTATTGACCGCCTCTGTTCAACAAACCACTAACGCTGAACGATCTTTCTGATGGAGCATTCAAGACAGACCAATACTCACAGAACAAATTGTGCAAGATCACTAACAGAACTGGGATGGTTTAGTATGGGTTTTAATAAAATAAATTGAATATTTTTAATGCTACATTTTTTCATAGGGTACCCACTGCTCACTCTCATCGCAACACCAAACTTGTACTGTGTAGGTTACATCCTCCCTTTTAGCAACATGTTTCATATAAAGAATGCACCAATGCATGACATTTTTGAAATCACAACATTCATTTTTCAAGGTCTGGATCTGCAAGGCAAAAATGAATGGACTACCTTCAAACACTAACCACCCACTATAACCTTTTAACCCTCAAGAGTTCCTTTAAAAAACTTCCTTAAGTGTTCCTAAGGCCACAAAATGACACCTTCACAAAAACTGCTCTAAAAATAACATACGTCAATATTTTTTTCATTTTAAACGATGCAGTCTTTTAGAACTACTTCTGCCTGAAACATAGATATCAAATATTGATTAAATTTGTGGAAATTTTAACCCTTTATATGCCTGTTTGTTTACATTAGCCCATGTTTTTTTTAACAGAAAAAACAAAAAAACTAAATATTTTCCAAAAAACACATTTGAACCACCATGTGATTATTATTATTATTATACCCTGAGATGGGTCAAAGATTGGTAGCAACATTGATTTTCATGCATTGTTATTTTTTGAACAAGGTCAGATTTTATTAAAAACTTCCTTAAGTGTTCCTAAGGCCACAAAATGACACCTTCCCAAAAATTGCTCTAAAAATATCATACGTCAATATTTTTTTTTCCTTTTAAACAATGCAGTGTTTTAGAACTACTTCTGCCTGAAACATACATATCAAATATTGATTAAATTTGTGGAAATTTTAACCCTTTATATGCCTGTTTGTTTACATTAGCCCATGTTTTTTTTAACAGAAAAAACAAAAAAACTAAATATTTTCCAAAAAACACATTTGAACCCATGTGATTATTATTATTATTATACCCTGAGATGGGTCAAAGATTGGTAGCAACATTGATTTCCATGCATTGTTATTTTTTGAACAAGGTCAGATTTTATTAAAAACTTCCTTAAGTGTTCCTAAGGCCACAAAATAACACCTTCCCAAAAATTGCTCTAAACATATCATACGTCAATATTTTTTTCATTTTAAACGATGCAGTCTTTTAGAACTACTTCTGCCTGAAACATACATATAAAATATTAATTAAATTTGTGGAAATTTTTACCCTTTACATGCCAGTTTGTCTACATTAACCCATGTTTTTTAACAGAAAAAAAAAACAAAAAAACTAAATATTTTCCCCAAAAAAAACATTTGAACCACCATGTGATTATTATTATTATTATACCCTGAGATGGGTCAAAGATTGGAAGCAACATTGATTTTCATGCATTGTTATTTTTTGAACATGGTCAGATTTTATAAAAAACTTCCTTAAGTGTTCCTAAGGCCACAAAATGACACCTTCCTAAAAATTGCTCTAAAAATATCATATGTCAATATTTTTTTCCACTTTAAACGATTCAGTCTTTAAGAACTACTTCTGCCTGAAACATACATATGAAATATTTATTAAATTTGTGGAAATTTTTACCCTTTACATGCCAGTTTGTCTACATTAACCCATGTTTTTTAACAGAAAAAAACAAAAAAACTAAATATTTTCCCCCAAAAAAACATTTGAACTACCATTTGATTATAATTATTATTAGACCCTAGGATGGGTCAAAGATTGGTAGCAACATTGATTTTCATGCATTGTTATTTTTTGAACAGGGTCAGAATTTATACAAAACTCACACTTCCTAAGGCCAAAATGATCCTAAGGCCAAAATGACACCTTCCCAAAAACTGCTCTAAAATATCATACATCAATATTTTTTTCCACTTTAAACTATTAAATGTTTTTACACTACTTCTTCCTGAAACATACATGTCAAATATTAATTAAATTTGTGGAAATTTTAACCCTTTAAATGCCAATATGTTAACATTAATCGAACCACAGTGTTCGGCTGATGTCGTGAAACCTTTTGTGGGACATCGTAGCCCAGATAGAGACCTGTCCTGATTTCTCACTCCAGAGACTGAGGGCTGATTCATTTTTTATCTGTAAACACCGGTCGGATTGAGCAGCCACACATAAGCCTGCAGTTTCTCTGTCTCAAGATCTCTCCAGTCTATGACTGTCTTCCATGTAGGTTTGTCATGGCCCCAATATGCTGCAGGATTTCATGCATCAGCATCAATGAAAAGCTTCGAGTCAGGGCTCTGATTCGGGCAGTGGCGTGTGTGAGCCCTGGGATCAAATCTCTGGCTGCTGGGAAGTAGTGCAGCGTCTCCATGTTTGTGGGGGACCAGAAGATTTTTCGATATTTGACGTCCATCCTGCCGCCACTTCATCCATCTCCGCTCTCACCTTCTGATAAGTCTTCTGAAGATCCCTCTAATGAATTAGATTCCAGCTGGTCTACTTCCACCTCTGAGGCCTCCGTGTCGACCTCAGAATCCTCGGAGGAAGATGAGGAGCCATCCTCGCTCTTGAAGTGCATGATTATTTCAGGAGCCTTATGTGTTCTGTAATGCCTTGCCATTTTCACTACTTCTGCTATACTCTTCATACTTATAGCAGTGTACTTGCATAAACAACATGAGCGAGAAACAAAATGAAGATTGATTTTGTTTCGGTTCTGGCCTCTCATTGTTTTTATTACTGAATTAGTTTATAACGCAGAATGTGCCCTTCAAAAAGAGAAGAATTTGGATATGTTGAATATGCCCCCCTGCCCCACTCAACACCGACTCCACCCCGACATCACCACCACCCCCTTACCACTCAGAAACACTTTTTTTACACACACACCAATTTTCAACATTAAAGGTTTATCTTTTCAGTAGCTATGCGGTCCACAGAAAACAACAAAAATTGTGACATTTTGATGAATGCATGAAATGGTAAAAAGTAGCGCCACCTGGTGGACAAGTATAAAAATTAAAACTTCAAGGCCAGTAGTTTAAAATGATATATTGACATAAAGGTTTGTATTAGTTTATGTTAAGATAAATGGGGGGTCAAAAATGGTAGTTATAATGGTTTTCAATGGGGCAGTTTTTGTCCTTAGGAACACATTAGTCGGTTTTTGCGTAGCTTAGCCATTTTAAGCTAATTTAAAAAACTGAAACCAAAATTCTAAAATGTATCAAAAATGATTAACCTTTGGCAAGTTTGGGCAATATTCAATCATCACAGTCAAGATGGTTTAAAAATCAAAATCAAAATGGCACAAAATGTCCCTAGGAACTCTTAAGGGTTAAAACAATAACATCATCTTTAACCACAAGAATGGAGTTAAACACTATCCCTGTAAATTATTCAACCAATCATTTTGCCCGTGCAGTGTTAATATCATCATTAGTTATATCATCAGTCAATAATCTAACCGAAGCTGAAGACCCAATCATAACTCAGCCAATTTGATACACTGTCAGAAAAAAAGTAAAAAAAAAGGACTGGGGCAGTCCCCTTTAAAAATGTCCTTATATATGCCATTTTGGTACAGATATGTATAAATTAGGTATTAATATGCACTCTTTGGTAACATTATGTAATATGAACTATTTAGGTGCAAAGATGTAGTTTTTTGAAAGGGTACCTCCCTAGTGACAGCCATGTAACACTTTTGAACCTTTTTTTAGCTAGCCTCTTAAAAATTAAGGTGTGTTACAATGCCATAGAAGAACCATTTTTGGCTGCCATTTTTTTCATAAAGAACCCGAAAAACCTTTCTGTTACAAAAAAGGTTCCTTGATGTGAAAAATGGTATAGCCCATGTCAACTCATACAGCATTTTTCTTTAACATAAATACTGTTTTTAAGTTAGTGTTACAGCGTATATACTCAAGTCTGACACAAGATCAGTTTGACAGTTTATTTAGATTTCTAACTTAATGATTATTAGGCTTTGTTTGACAACACTGTGTTTGACATTTTTCAAGGAAAAGTTGAAACTGTAAGAAAATGCTCCAGGGTAAAACAATGCTATTAACTTATCTCTGGAACTTCACATTAATTAATATACTGCTGTTGTTCAGAAATTCTCACTTTTTTGTTTGTTAGACACAAAATCAGAGAGGATGGGCCATACAACACATTGTTCAACTTTTTTATTGTCCAAATATGACCATGATGTAGTCTAGCACAGAAAGGGAGAATTCACTGCAAGATCTCTATTAAGAATGCCATTTATTATCAGAAATTTTCCCACATTCAATAACAGAATAAAATGTATGGTATGTCGTCCTTTTTGGAAAAAAAAACAAAAAATACAAAAAATGTAGGCATGACTTTGTACAAATGCCTGATAGTCACTTTAAAGTGCACCTATTTAATTGCTTAAAAACAACATTATTTTGTGGTTTTGGTGTAATACAATGTGTTTGCATGGTTTATTGTTAAAAAAACTAATTATTTTCCACATACCATACATCTTTGTAGCTCCATATTTTACTCTTTTCCTGAAATGCAAGAATTTGAAAAGCTCGCTGTCCCTGATTGGCCGGCTAATCTGTATGTTGTGATTGGCCTGAATACCTCTGACGTCAGCCGGAATTGTGACGCTCCTTACCACGTTTGAAAGATTTGGTTGCAATTCAATGCTAACAGGAGATAACTTAGAGGCTGAGTCCGAAACGGGAGGAATTATGATAATGTCGGTCTTGTCTACATCACCAATCTCAGAAGTAAACTGTTGCGTACAATCCGTGTGTTTGTTGTAGTCCAAGAAAAGATATTTACGTTGGAGATGATACACACTTATACACCAAAGGAAATGTAAAAACGTGAATCAAAAAATTGATGCTCTTTAAATACTTAATATTCAACTAAAACTTTTTTTATGATTTTTTATTACGATCACATTTTTGTAAATTTCTAAATAAAACATTGCTATAAAATGGTCACAGAATGGTACCTAGCTGTCAACTAGACAGTACCTTTTTAAAAGGTAAACCTTTGTAGATTAACAGGATCCAATAATAAATAATTAAAGTGTAAATGATTATATTGATGCTGTATTATTAAGAGTATTAAAAGCTCTCCCTACACCAATACTGTACTTTTATTCCCAATAAACACTTAATTTCCACTTTTGAACTCTGTCTTCATTTTTATTAAAAGAAATGCTTTTTCGTTGTGATATATCATGGGAAAAGTGAAAAGAGTAAGATGGGCAAAAGGGGAATTTGAACCAGCGACATCGTGATAAAAACCAGTTCGACAAGCCATACGCGGTACGCAATACGCTGTAGTGCTCCAACCAGACATAAGTGGGCGGAGCTAGTGTAAATAGCGCTTGTCAACAATGGATGCTATTTGCAATTTTCCAATGTACAGAAAATATAAGGTCTATGCGGTCTCAATGTTTCAGGGAATACAGTAAATTCAAGCTAACTTTATGATTTTACAGGTGATCTTGTTTTGAAGACAGACACAGACAACCTGTTCAGCTGTAGTTTCTTAAACCTTTTCTCTTTTGGCACTTCGATTATAGTCTGAAAGCAAACGGCCAGGATGGAGTTTTCATTCAGCGCTAGCATTTAAATAAGCATGCATTCCTGGCTCCGTCTGACAAGTGAAGTATGCAGCTCTTTTATAAAGTTGAAAAGCAAGTGAAAAGCTAGCCTCAAACACAATACCTCATCTGTGTTCGAATGCCGCTGTAGCAACTGAGAAACATCCCCAGTGAAATTAAACAGTCTGTTGTTTGATTTTGAATACTTGGCTTCGGGGGGTTTTGCCAAGTAGCTTTATAATACCTCAAGAAAGCTTTCGGTTAGCATTCCTCATTCATCTTAATGACAGTCACTTGGCTAGCGCAAGACCAAGCTAAAGTGGCAAAAAACATCTATATAATGAAATATTTATTATTATGTTGCTGGCATAAAATAAAATACGTTGAACTCTCACCACAAGTATAAGTGGTAAAATTAAAAAAAAAAAAATCCTTCAACTTTTGTTAGGACCAAAGCTCCAATCTTATCCTGTGACTTTCTATAAAGTTCATTTTAATAACACTACATTGCATAAGCAGTGCAGCATATGAGAATTTACATTCATTTGACACCATCTCTGTAAATATTGTACTCACATCTACCCTGACAACCTCTGTTATGCCTCACAAAACCGCAATTTTGTTAGACTGTCAGATGTTTCATTATTTCTGTCCATTTAAAAGGACAGACTGATCTCCATGGTGATATGAGTTGATATTTTATGCAGATTTGTCTTGATTCAGAGTTGCGTACGTGTTGCTCTTTAGAAGAACTATTTTTCTTTATTAAAATCTATTCCTTCAGGCATGATGATGCTGTTCAGAATAAATGCAACTGGGTCAGTACAGTGGTGTAACGTTTACATCAGCTCACTGACAAAAATCTTGATTTTAAGTTTTATACCAAACTAAAACAAACTAAAAATACAACCATCCTCTGCGCTGACATTTACTCTGCTATTTAAATATGAACATATAGTGCAAACTTTTGTCCAGTAAATAGATACATATCTTATTATAATTCCTATAGACTACCCTTAGCCAAATTTGTGTGGATTTCTATTATAGCCTGTGGGAGCTTTCTATACACATCCTGTTACTAGGAGATATGGATAGATCTTTAATACTATGAGTTTTGTCTCACATTTAAATTTTCCACCACTTCTTGTTTTTGATAAAGGAATTAAAGATGAAAGCTTATGGACCTGCATATACTTCCCGAGGCTAAATAAATTCACCAAGCACTGATAAATAAAATGCAATAAAGCAATCTGAATAGAAAGTAAACAAGTTTGCATTATATCGCACCAACACACTCAAGCCAAAGCCAAGAACTGAGAGAAATCAGAGATAAGAGAGACTATTATCATTACAGTTAGTGGCCGTAAGCTTAACCAGAGCCTTTCAAAGAAGCACTTTATATACAGTATGCCAATGTTGCCTGGCATTATAGAGTTTGGACCACTGCATTGTTATATTTGTTTTACACTAGCCATAGCCTGACAGAGACTGAGAGCAGGCAATACAGGTTCACACAAAGTTCAATCTCTTTACCCACACTTGATTTAGGTGGGTTATGTACCTGACAGGTCTTGAATTTTATAACAGTACTGTATTTGACAAATATTAACATGACTTGTGCACTTTATCTTATATTGCTTTGAAAGCATCTGCTAAAAACATATGTCACCCTGTGTGAAACCTAGACCGAAGTCTTATAATCAAACTATGATTGCAGTCATTGATTTCACATTGATTTTAATTTTTGACATGACCTTGCTCAGTCAGTATTAAATATATCATGGTTGTATTTTCACTGAATGATTTTGAAAACAACAACAAACTAAAAAGTTACTTTAGCTTTTATTTATTATATGATATAAAAACATAGCATACAAAACAATCATAACTTTTAAAAAATGTACTTAAAATATTCCTAGTGTACAGAGATCAAACAATCGATTTATTTGAAGAAAAGATGCAAAAGTGATGACAATCAGCTGTAAAATCAGATGTTTACTGATTCAAAAACTGCCGCCCGCCAGAAGAAGCGATGATACGTCATCTATGATTGTGAAAAGGCATTGGCTCTCGTGTTTCTCGTGAATGATTACGTCATTACGTTAGCTAAGAATGTGAAGCGCTATTGGTTCTTGTGACCAACTAATTCATGCTGGTTTATGTTTGAATGAGATCTGACTGTGTGTTTTGATCACTGAGTTCTTCATATAAAGTAATCGTATGGCTGCAGTTGGTTTGCAACGCGAATGGTTTGTAATATTTTTATACTGTTTTATGCAATAAATACCTGACTGTACTTTTACTTGCGTGTTGTGTTTACATGGTTGAGGTTGGGTTTAGGGTGAGGGTGGGGTTAGATGCTCCAAATCTTTAAAACCATAAATGTTTATGAAACCGTTCCTACATTAACAAATTCATAAAATTAAATGTGTCTAATCTGATGTATAAGGCAAAATCCTTAAAACGTAATGACAGGTTGTATAAGCTATTGCCGCTAAAGGACACTAATCCCTAACATCACTTTACGTCGTAATAAGGTACTTGTGGAAACGACATATGAGGTCGTTATTTTTTGGAGGACAGGCTCAAAGTAACTAACTAGTAATCAAACAACTGGACAGGGATGAGATGTTGAGCAAATATTTAGTTAAAATTATTTGACAATGCAAGATGTCAAATACATCAGAATAATAAGAGATACATGAAACAAGCATTGTTATGCTGACTTGGATAAAAGTTGACAACATACTTTAGTAGTTATTACACAAAACAAACTGTATTGTATTGAACTGAATGTTCATGTAACTCAGCGTGAACATGCCATAATTTCAAACATACAAACGAAAAGATGTGCAGTATACCTTGACTTCATGGTAAAGGCACAGGCAGACATCAATTCTAGTGTTCTGCTCGGTCACGTGCACAGCTGAGAAGACTTTCAGTTACCTTGACCATGGATGAACTCGAACCTCAGTGTTTGATTTCATACTTCATTATACTGTACCTGTAAAGGGCAATACAATGTCATGAAAAAGACACCCGCTCTGAAAAAAAGTTGAGCTCTAATATTTGAAAAACAATGTTTTTGAAGGATGTAAATATAATGCAACAAAAGACAAACAATCTGTCACCCTTGCTTAACAGAATAAATGTATCTATTTTTGCGTTCAATCGTTTGTAATTGCTGTTACCAGCACAAAAATGTTAAGTATGTAAATGCTAATATAAGACCCACGATAATCATAAAAGTGTAAAAATATAAAACTGTAAAAATTCCATTTTAAACACTGTTACAGAACAAAAATTTTAAGATGTCGAATAAATATTTGGTGTCCCCAGAGTATGTATGTGAAGTTTTAGTTCAAAGTACCCCGTAGATAATTTATTATAGCATGCTAAAATTGCCACTTTGTAACTGTGAGCAAAAATGTGCCGTTTTGGGTGTGTCCTTTTAAGTGCAAATGAGCTGATCTCTGCACTAAATGGCAGTATTATCCCCTTATGACATCACAAGGGGAGCCAAATTTCAATGACCTATTTTTAACATGCTTGCAGAGAATGGTTTAGCAAAACTAAATTACTGGGTTGTTCTTTTTCACATATTTTCATGATATATATACTTTAATACCAATAGCCCTCATTTTTTTTACGTTTTCTTTGAATAAATCCACCATTAACGTGGATGACTCTGTTCCACCCTGACTCCTATGTGGTCTCGGCCCTTCTATATGCAAAGCGTTTAGCAGCACTTAGCAACATCTATATTAAAGTCAACAATCAGACTATAAATTGGCCTCTTGAGTTACTACTCACCTGTGGATAGCTTAAGTGCTGTAATCAGTCAAAGTGAATTCAAATCTGTTGACTGCAGAGCCATGCCTCTAGACAGAATGTATGCATACTTGAAGAATATAGCCTTTGACATTTATAAAGGCTCTCAGACTGCACGCATATATATATATATATATATATATATATATATATATATATATGATCGAGGAGTGCAGAATGCAAATGCAGTGGAAGTAAATCATGCACACCATACATATGGTAGCACGCACACAAAGATATACAGTAATAACATCATCATCTCAAAACAATATCTTGCTGCACCAATGCAATAGATTAATAAAAGACAATATGAGCTTGAACGAAATAAAGGGACCTGAGAGACTCAAATCATGCAGGTAAACAAGAGACAGATAGATTACGTTCTCTCAAAGTAAAATAAGTTGTATTCTTCTTTCATCCTCCCCTCTCTCTTTCTTTATATATTTCCATCTATCTTTCTTGATTTAATCGCTTAGTCTCTTGCTTTCTTTGTTTTGCGCTCTCTCTCTCTCTCTCTCTCTCTCTCTCTCTCGATTTCTCTATCTATGTTTTACTTGATTATAGTGCAGTAAAGACACAAACACAAAGAAACCCTGCCCATTTGGAGCATTGCTGTGTCCATCTCATTTGGATCACAGCATTTGTCATCAGAACAAGATGGGAGCAGAACTGAACTGAGAAGGCATGCAGTGTCGCTGTGGTTCACTCCAGGTTTGTGCACCTTTCAGAAATGACTCAAGAATGTCTTCATTAAATTCAAATCTAGTTTCTTCATTTAAATTTAATTAAAAATAAAGGTTTGGTAAAACTTTACAAAAACATTGTATTTGTTTACAGTAGTTAAGGGATTAGCTAACAATAAACAATACTTCCACAGCATTTATTTATTTTCGTTCATGTCAATTTTAGCATTTACTAATACCTTTTTAAAATCAAAAGTTATAACTGTTAACACTAGTTAGTGCACAAATAACTAACATGAACAGTTGCACTGGTGTTAGCATTCATTAAAAAAATATGAATAAATGCTACAACTGTATTGTTCATTTGTAGTTCATAATAGCTAATCAATTTATTAATGTTAGCAAATACAACCTTATTGTGAAGTGTTACCATTAGTGTTTGAGTTGAAAACAAAAGCTATGTCCCGATTCGAAGGCTGTGACCTCGGAAGGCTGCTTCCATGAACGATTGTGTGACAGCAATGCCAGTAAGGCCGTCCCAATT
Organism: Paramisgurnus dabryanus; assembly: GCF_030506205.2. NCBI lineage: Eukaryota > Metazoa > Chordata > Actinopteri > Cypriniformes > Cobitidae > Paramisgurnus > Paramisgurnus dabryanus. The sequence continues at coordinate 11,696,599 of NC_133354.1, forward strand.
CAAAGGCTGCTTAAAATGCGACCTCAGAATGCGTCCTTCTTTCTCCGGGCTGCAAAGGTTAAACGAATAGATCCTTCCCAGCCTAGGCTAGGCGTCTTCAACCTTTTTGTGACCAATGATTAAAACAATCTGGAGGGCTACTTTTTTGATATAGTCTACTCAAAAGGTTTTTGTTTTACTTGTTGATTTTATTTTATTTTACTTGTTGATATGTTTTATCATTGGTTAAAATGTTAACATATATAAAAGAAGGCAAGCTAATAAAAAATAATTTAATAATAAATAAATACTACAATCGAGACTATTAAATGTGTTTTGGTGGGCAACTCACAGACTCATGTTGGAGACCACTGGCCTAGGGCTATCGCGAGATTCATTGCATGCCTGGCTGAATATAAACATTTAAAACATTTGCTAATAAAAGTTTGTATTTAGCAGAAAAAAGTTCCCAAGAGTCATTTAGTCTTATTCACTAATAATTGTGTACTTTATACGCACACTTGAACTTCTCACGAAAACTTTCTGCCTAATTCACAACATGTGCATACGCACATGAGTTTGTTCTCATGTTGCGTTCACACCAGCCATGGTGTGTTTTAGTCAAATTCTAGTCATTCGAGACATTTATGCGGAAATTTGCGTCATGGGAGGGGCTTCTGCGACTCCACTTGCTCCCTGTAATCACGTCACTACTAGAGCAAGCTCCTGATTGGTTAACGTGGCGCGAATAACCACCAAAGTTCAGATTTTTCAACTCGCGGGTTTCCTGCAACAATGCTCAATTCGCGCAGAACGTGCCATTCGCATTCCTACATTTAGAAGACATTTTGATACGAATTTGTTTGTGAAAACATCCATACACACATTTTTCTGGTTCCAAATTTATTTTAATAAGTCAGAAATGTCTCTACTGTGTCCCGCTGACAGGCATGTACAGCAGGTGACGTGATTTATGAAGGCTAGAGCGTCTCATTTCTGTTCTCTTCGTGGACTTCGGAGGCTGTGACCTTCAAAGACAGAGTGCTTGCTTTCATACATAGTTTGTTGTAAAAAATTAAAACATGTAATAAAAAATAATTAATGGTACAAAAGCTGTCACTGGGTCTGAAAAAGAGTGCATATTAGTACCTAAAAATTGACCAAATATAAATATTTGTACATAAATGGTAAATTTTTGGATATTTTCAAGGGTCACCGTCCCAGTGACAGGTTTTGTCACATTTTTCTAACAGTGTATTATTTTCTGTCCATAAGTGATTTTGACTGAAAGACTATATGTAAGTCGTCCCCGGGTGTGCCTCATAAGCCTTGAAAAGTGAAGCCTCTGGCTCTTTGATCGCCCCCTGGTGGCTGGCTGCAGTACAAGTCATAAACCCCGCCCTCTCCATTCAAACGAATGGGACTCTGCTCTAAATAAAAAAAATTATTTACACTTCCAGTAAAAGTTTCCCAAAGATGGTTTTGGTCATTTCAAGTAGATTTTATCACGCTGATATGTTCAAGTGTTCATTATTATGGAAAGTTTCATTTTAGCTAGTAATTTGATGCTATAGAAATGGGGCATGTCGTTATGATTGGAGTGGTTGAATTGGGCGCGCGAGTGTTTGGGCGGAAGTTTGATACCGCGGCTCCGCCTCTGGCCCCACGGAAGATTCCTTCTGCGCATGCCTTGGCTCCAAACTGACGTTTTTACGTAACATGGCGGCAACCGTATTTGGACATTTTTGGCTTCAATTGATTACAATGGTGGGAGGCGACGTCGCATCATCCATCTTTTTTACAGTCTATAGTTGTACCTGTCAAAAAAACGTTAAAGGATCTTCGAAAGATCTACCCATACAGCTAAAGTGTCTATAACAAATGTACTATTAACATTAATTGTTTTAAAAAAATAAACTTATTTTGAGAAATTATACTAAATTGATTAGAAAAAAGTAATGTTAATACATATTGTTGCAAAACTCCATGCCCAATTCAATTCATAAACTCATGAGTGCCAACCCTGGTGGTGAAGTGTAAGTAAACCACCGACTCTCTTGTGTGCTTGAATCACAGACTGTCAGAGCTCACGCCATCACTTTACAGCCTTCACCAACACATGCTTTTGTGTAACTGTCAAAGTGATATGGAGATGTGTCAAGCCTTACTGTATCACAGTTATATAGAAAAGAGTCTTACATGGGCGTACATGTTGTAACAGTGCAAATGTCCAAATGTTAAAACATAATATGATTTATAAATAGATGACTTGTTGCATCTGGTGTTTATTTTCATAGCTTTGAGTAAAGATCTGTGTTAAATGACATTTCATCCAAAGAATGCATGTACAGTACAATTAGTATATGTGAGATAACAGTCCTGAAATTATACCTTTTAAAAACCTTTTAGAGTCGAACAATAAAAGAGTAGCTAATTTTAGAAGATGTTCACTTGAGGTAAAAAAAAATTTGCTTATGCAAATTAAATGTTTTCCATTTTTTAATTGCTATCTCTAAGGCTAACTTTTTGGAGTTGCCAGAGTTGCTTAAAATGAAACCTTGACCGTTTTTATGTTTTGTTTTGACCCTTTTTGCTAGAGTTATTTCAAGCATGAACTTTCCTTTCTTCTTTTACCCCCAATCTGTGTTCTGTGCCTTGGTTAAATCGTTTTTCACAGATAAAGCGTGAAGGATGCCACCCTGTAACTTTCTGACAAATTCATCTTTCTGGAACCTGGTTTTAATGCCACACATTTTCACACTGGGTGAACATTATAGATTAGATAGCTAAAAAATGAATATTCTGACATTATTTACTCAACCCCTATGTCTTAAAAACGTGTATGCTGTTTAACATAGAAATACAAAATAATTTACACATGAATCAATGTATATGTCCAGGCCTGTCTAAACATCATTTACTGTATGCGATAATGTGTAGAATTATGGCGGAGAAGCACTTAGTTTGCAGCACTTCGACCTCTGCGTGCAGTAACATCATCACTCCTGACTAGAAGGGAGAGTAGTCAAGACTAGAGTGTTGCAAACTAACTCTTCCGCCGTACAATATAGTTCTCATTTTATCCACTTAAAAAAATCGCCACGTTTTATTTTGTGCCACCATACTTACTTGTGTAACTACTCATGTAACAGTCTTTAAATGGGGAAAACATGGACATGTTTGGTGGCTTTTAAATTCATCCCTGTTTGGATCCTAAGGAATGAATGAGGCTAGGCTAAATTCTAACACATTCACGACGCGCTGTACATAGATTAAGTGCATGCATTGAAAAAAGATAGGTATGTATAAATTCGTCTAAGTTGAGGTAAGAACAAAGTAAAATATTGAAAAATGGTGATGTTTTCCTTTAAGAACGTACTGTAGGTGTGATGCAGAGAGCCCTATAACTTTCCACTATGCCATACTTCAACCTCTCTTATTCACAGCACACACAAAGGTAATAAGACTCTAGGGAATAACTTATAGGGACCATTTTTCACTGGTCGCTGTCTTTGTGTATTACGCACACAGCCGTGCACAAAAACTGTCAGAACTGAATCTACTGTATAGTAACCCTTTAACCTCCATCGACTGCTGCTTGTATGGGTGTGTATAAGTGTGTGTGCTGGTGTACTCAAGGGATTTTTCTAAAATCTTTCACCGAGACTCTATGAGTGTGAAAAACGACGAGAGCATAAAAGGGGTGGATGTATTATAGAAATATCTCTGGCTTTGTAAAGTCCAAAGTAGGTGCAACATCATCCAAACATTTACTGTAAGATTACACTTATTGCAAGAACACATGGGAATTAAAAGAGATATTCTCGTAATTCCAATCTTCTTTTGATAATAAGCTTGGTTCATTTTTACTGAGCATAAACAACCACCCAATTCCGTAGAGAAGACATAAAGCAATGTATTAAGAAGAAATTGAGCGAGATCTTCATGGGGATGCAATCTTCACCCAGTATGACTCATCCAAACATTTGACTTCCAAAAATATATTTAAAGCTTTATGAAACCTCATTACCCTGCCCCTCCTGCCGGCTTAATAACACTGTTAAAACAATAAGAGGGACAGTAATAGAGACTGGTGCAGTCTGGGTAATACTTTTACTCTATATGACTACACCATAGATTGGATTTAATCCCAGGTGGGTATTTGTTTTTGCTGATACTCTGGGTGCAGTGTCCAATCAGCACAGATGCTGAATCAGAAAACAAAAAAATACACAGCAGAATTCAAATTGCATTATTTTTACATTCAGTATCTCAGAGGGGTTGGTTATGCTACGTTGATCCATGATGCTTCGAGTCTGAAATCTGATGGAGTGAATGGTAATACTAAAGAGTAGATTATTATTCAGCAGGAAGGTAGGGTGCTTTGTACATGCGTATCTAACACAAGAGATCCGCATAATATCCATGACCTCCGTTTGGCTGTCAGGTGGTCCTCATGGGAGGCATCTGTTTAAGGTTGGCGTAACACTTTTTTCTACTTATCTAACCATCGGGTTAGACTCCCATGAGGACCATTTACACAGAAGGTTGTTTTCATACAGTAAGTGCAAAGGAATTGAGAAAAATGCAGCGGTATTTTGCGTTCCCTATTTAAGGCATGAATACCGAAGTCAACAAAAATGACATTGACTAAATAGCGAAACTTGAATGTAGCTGCACGCGTGATCTCACTCTTGTGGTGAGACTATCTGGAACCTTGGAACCTAAAAAATGGGTCACAGAACAAGAAATGTTAAGAACTCCTCGGTTTGAAAGCAAACAGATTACTGAAAAGTATTTATATGGAGTAAGAAAGAGATATGAGACTTTTCTCTGCTCCTTTATCGGATAAACTCTACCTCATTGCATAGTCTCACCAGGATAACAACAACATATTAAATGTACGGCGGAAAGGAAACATTCCAGTTACTCTGACAGATAAAATACCCGGGCAAAGAATTACACAGAATTCTGGAAGCATTCTGTTCTTTTCAAATCACGTGAGATTGTGTCCTGCTTTTTTATACTCAGACCTTTACAGGTACAGGGTGATCAGGGAGAAATATCGTTTTAACTGATAAATAGCTTGAGAACCACTGTTGCTATTCATGGGGAGATACGCAAATAAACAACTTGAAAGACAACTTGAAATAGCATCAGCAAACCAGTTAACTTTGTGAAATGTGAAATCTTTCCAGGTAAAAACTGACTAAAATCCAAAGTGAAATTTGCCTGTATTCTTTAAGAATTGATTGGAAAAGGGGTCTAAAGGCGCTTTTCCATTGTATAGTACCCTACGGTTTAGGTCGGGTCAGCTCACCTCCCTTTGGCTTGGTTAGCTTTTCCATCGAGTTTAGTAACACTTTGGAGTGGGAGGAATTATAGGCGTGTCATTATATATGCGCTGCCTGTGACATCATACAAGTGAGAGCATTGTTGGAATGCTATACATTCCCATACATTCATTTATTTCTCAGTCCCCCACAAAATAAAAAATGGCCACCACAATTTATAGTTTATCACTTTCTGTCTCACATGACAGTTTCTGTACAAACACCCGTTGCATCAGTCGACGCGCTCCGCTGAGCCTCATTTAAAGGGGCCATGGCATGAAAATCTGACTTTTTCCATGTATAAGTGCTATGATTGGGTCCCCAGTGCTTCTATATAAACCTAAAAAATGTGAAAAACCAAAACTTAGGTTTGGTAAACCATTCCGTACAAGCACATAAAAAATAGGTTGTTGAAATTTGGCTCTCCTAATGATGTCATAAGTAGCTGCACTATCCAATCACAGCACTGTCATTTAGTGGAGAGAAAAAGAGAGAGACCAAATAATTCACAACACAATTGAGTTTCAATTGCAGCAAACCACCATCTTGTGATCAGTGTTTGCACTACATCCGCTCATTTGCATTTTAAAGGACACACCCAAAACGGCACATTTTTGCACACACCTACAAAGTGGCAATTTTAACATGCTATAATAAATTATCTATATGATATTTTGAGCTAAAACTTCACATGTGTACTCTGGGGACACCAAAGATTTATTTGACATCTTAAAAAAGTCTTGTGCCATGGCCCCTTTAAGTTGCATTAAAGGCTCTCTAAGCGAATCTGCGAGACGTTAGTTATTGTTGACGTTTGAACTGTTTTCAAACAGACGGAGCGTAGCTAACTCCTCCCCCTCCCCCTCCCTTCCGTGCTTTCATGAATGCGCCCAACCCCCACCCCCAAATCCTTTTTGTCGTTTATTGGCTGGAATACTTTGTTTTGTTTTGTGATGCTAGGTTTGGCCACTATGTTGATATTGCCGTTTGTGAAGCCTGGGCTGTCTACAGAGATCGCGTTTTTTACAGTTTGATCAGCGGACAGGCAGCAAGCAGATAGTGAGGAGATGTTTCCGGTATGTAACAAAAATGGTTTATGGTCTAAAACGCGTCAAATCGCTTAGAGCGCCTTTAAAGCATACAGTATATGTGGACGTGCGCGTATGTGCCGCCACCAACTGCAAGTCTGGAAAAAACTGGTATGGTGTTCCTGATTCTCAACCTGTGGATGTTTTTCACCGCTAAAAGGAAGTTTGGGAACTTACATCAAAGCACAGATGACAACAGGTTTACTCGAAACAGCGCAAGCTAGTACGAAGGTAAAGCTAATCTTTTACATTAACGCCGGTAGTGACGATTCTCTCAGACCAATCAGTTATCTACAGTGTTTTCGCATCTGGGTGGTACTAAAAAAAGTATTGGGTACTACGTACTGCACCCACAGGAAAAGCCCTGAAAAGTAAGCTGACCTGACCCAAACCTTGGGGTATTATGCAATGGAAAAGCGCCATATATGACAGGTGGTGTGGGGGAGGACTTGGCAACCTCATGCTCCGTACTAGCTGAACTTGAGAGAAGAAAAAACAATAAGTTTGAGTGAGATTTACTTTATAGAAAGATTGATATGGTTCAAGAATCAACAGTGTTAAAAAAATAACCTTTTTATTATCTTTTTATATTCATGCTAACTATATAAAGTCATCAGTAGTTATCCTTTTCTGCGGCACATTAACATAGTTAAATGACTTTAGGAAATGTTCAATTTCCATGAGAAAATAGGTATTTGCTCTATCTGAAGAAGACAGAAAAAAAGAGGAGAACAAAAAGACACTTTATTTAGATAAACAAGAATAACACTGCAGCCAATGACCCTGTGGCCTAACATCAACACGACGACCATTTTCATGTTCAGTCGCCTGTCGCCTGGGAAACAAGTACTTGACGACAGTTAGTAATGGTGTCTCCATCTCCTATCTCTGAGCTTAAGGGATGGAGTGAAGGTTCGTAAGTGGGCGATGAAAGAAAGAGAGAAAGACTAAGAGCATTACCGATAAGAAGAGTGTTTTGGAGATGTGTGGGGTGATGGATCACTCTGAATGGTGTAGTTGGCAGGTGGGGTCGCTAGATTTTAACAGAGGACACTTGATCCATCAAACTCTCTTTCTCTCTTTCTTTCCGTCTCATTTATTTTCCACCCAACTCTCGCTCTCCCCTTTTGTATTAGTAAGGTGATGTGAACATGTTGTCTCGTCCCAAGAACAGTGTGTGAAATTACTGTCTGTTCACAAAATTGAGATGAAAAGCAAAAAAATACAAACACAAACAGGTCGAGCTAAAGGACAAATATGCAGTTTTTCCCATATCGACACTCTTGGCAGGCTTCTTCATGACACTATTTGAAATCAATACAGCCTGAATCATGTAGCGAGTGTTTCGTTGTTACCTTGAATCCACGATGGGAGATTATTTTACGATGGGAGACTGAAAGGGACTCTATAGTAGCTGTCAGCCAGAAGGTAAAGCCAATTACATTTCCCCTAATTACTGCCATTAAACCCTTAGCATCATTAACCTATCATAAAAACATTTCCCTAACAAGAAAACATCCCCTGACATGCTATAAAATGCCATCAATCTGTCAAAGTGGGTTGGCGATTATTGATATCTTATTGATTGGCTGCTGATGGCTAAATTGATCACCCCAGAGTGACAATAATGTTTTATGCCAATGTACAGTACGTGAACAAAGATGTCAGCTTTTTTGTACATTTACATATATGCATTTGGCATATGCATACATTTCCATTGCATTGAGCTTATGCATTTTATCAGTAGCCTACTGCATGTGTGTTACCTGAGAATCGAACCCACAAGCTTTGCACTGCTAATACAATACTCCACCGACTTAAGATACATAGGATCTACTGTATGCATCTACAGTATGTACCTCCCTTTATTCTTTATTTACTGAAATTATTGCTTAAGGTCATTTGAATCTTCATATACTACGAAGAGAATCATACTAAAAAGATTTCCCATACTGTTTGGTCTTCAAATTATTATTTTTTTCAAATTTTAAAGATTTAGTTTATGCTGTCATTATTTATTGTTTCTTATTTTTTTCCAAAATCATGTTATTGTATATCAAACACAATATTAAGGCAGTTTGTAATTAATTTAATTTAATTCATGCTAATTTGTATTGATTTCGTACAAATGGTTAGTGATTTGACAACACAACGGCTGGACATGATTTTCGTAATTTCTTTACAGCAACCTTGTCCAAAGACTGACCTCGCAGGCCGAGCTCGCAGACAGACTCTTTAAAATATATATATATATATTTATCAGATTTATACAAATCACAATAATGAATTATTTTGAATCCAACACTACTTAACTCTTTCCCCGCCATTGACGAGATATCTCGTCAATTAAGAGAAAACGCTTCCCCGCCAATGACGAGATTTTCCGTCTTTCCGCAATACCGCTATTATCCACCAGGTGGCGCCCTTCCGCAACTTTTTAAAACCGGAAGTATTGCCCTATGGCAAGCTGCTGCATGTCCGTGTCTGTTTTAAAGATCGCTCTGAATATGATCTCTATGAAAAGTCCGTCATAAAAATGGAATTATCTCTGCTTTTTGCTCAAAATATGGTGTTTTTGCAAAAACCTACCCATATTCAAAAGCTGATTGCAAAAGAACCACTAAAGGTAGGATGAAACGGTTTTTAGGGGCCAAGCCCGCAGGGCGGTAGGCCACTATTGCAATTGATGGTTTTCTTATTATTATTATTATTATTATTATTATTATTATATTTCTTCTTCCCCAATGGGAGTCTATGGCAGCCCTATGAACCGTACATAGGAAAATGAAAAAAATTTGCCACACTTGTAGTGGTGGTCCTAAATAGTTATGTGACCAAATATGGGGTCTCTAGCATTAACTCTATAGCGCCACCAACACTTCAAAAATTCAATATTCAAATGGTTATAACTCTAGAATAATTTGATCAACAAAAATTCTACTTAGTACATCTGATTGCTCTCCTCACGCTCATTACAATGAACACCTTACATTAAGACTCCACCCATTACAGTAGCGGCCATTTTGAAAAGTACAGTATTTTGTTTTTTCGCTACTACTTTTGCAGCGTTCATTGCATTGTTACGCAATTTGGCACAGATAATCTTTGGACCGAGGTGCAGAGAAATGACCGAACAGAATTTTGATTTTTATCTTTGTTCAAAAGTTATAAATGCGTACATTTATCGATGTCGACCCAAAATTCGTTCTGAGTCATTATCTCGGTCATTCTTTGATCAATTGAAATAAAACTTGGTACCCTTCATAAGGACCATGAACTGGGGTACCATGTCAAATTTGAGGACAGCGCCACCTATGGGTCATGAGATATGAAAAATGGCTATTTTTGCCCATAACTTTTGAAATGTTTGATAGAAAATTATGCTCTTGGTGTCTATGGATTCCTTGGCTCATGACAAATCTGTCGATATATATTATGCCAGAAATTACCAAACCGCCTGTCCACCATTTTGAATTTTGTCATATATTGTGATAACTATTATTCGATATAATGTATCGGCACAAAAATCGGTAGGGAGCATCGGTATGATGTCCTGAAGGTACCTGGGAAATCTGAAAACAGCGCCACCTAGGGTTTATAAACTATATAAAACAGCCTATAACTTCTAAAAACTTTGTCCGATATTCATTTTCTTTGTGAATTTTTATTCACTGGTTTCTGTCGATTGCAACGATATCTCATTTGTCAGTTTCCAACATTCTGTTAATATTTTATTACATAGCATATGTGAAGTAGTTTTTTCGCTACTACTTTTGCAAATTAAGTCTATTTTATGCCGGGCTCTGCTCACATAAACCTTAGAGCAATCCGCATAGAAATGACCAAACACATTTTTTATATTCTCTGCCATTCCCGAGAAATACCTCTCCAAAGTTGACTGTCCCTGTGACATTGTCTCTTTGTCATATTAAATTATTATGACTGTATTATAACATGTTGTACATTCCTATACAACATGTTTTTCTTGACTTAAACTTTAACTGTTCTCACTTAAACTATCTGATTCTCATATAAATTGTAATTTTGTTATTTCTGCTCTGCAATGTCATGTCTGCATCTTCCTTGATTGTGCCATTTGAATGTTTGCAGCTCTGAAAACCTTGGCTAGCTACACTGCCTGTGTAGCGCAGTCTACTAAACGCATGCATCAAAACTCAGAGGTTGAGGGTTCGAATCCCACCTGATGCATGTGTTATGTTTTACTAATAAGATTTTGTTTTGAGTTAATTCTCACCCATTATTCTTAACCAGTCTGTTTTCCATGTTCTGCACTGCTTGTCATAATTTGGTTGCCAATCGCCACCACCATTTCAAAAATGCAGTAGCAGCCATTTTGAAAAGTACAGTATTCAGTTTTTTTGCTACTACTTTTGCAGTGTTTCTTGAATTGTTACACAATTTGGCTCAAATTTTCTTTGGACGGAGCCGCAGAGAAATGACCGAACAGAATTTTGATTTTTATCTTTGTTCAAAAGTTATAAATGCGTACATTTAACGATGTCGACCCAAAATTCGTTCTGAGTCATTATCTCGGTCATTCTTTGATCAATTGAAATGAAACTTGGTACCCTTCATAAGGACCATGAACTGGGGTACCATGCCAAATTTGAGGACAGCGCCACCTATGGGTCATGAGATATGAAAAATGGCTATTTTTGCCCATAACTATTGAAATGTTTGATAGAAAATTATGATCTTGGTGTCTATGGATTCCTTGGCTCATGACAAATCTGTCGATATATATTATGCCAGAAATTACCAAACCGCCTGTACACTATTTTGAATTTTGTTTTAAATTGGGATAACTATTATTCTATATAATGTATCGGCACAAAAATCGGTAGGAAGCATTGGTATGATGTCCTGAAGGTACCTGGGAAATCTGAAGACAGCGCCACCTAGGGTTCATAAACTATATAAAACAGCCCATAACTTCTGAAAACTTTGTCTGATATTCATTTTCTTTGTGAATTTTTATTCACTGGTTTATGTCGATTGCAACGATATCTCATTTGTCAATTTTCAACATTCTGTTCATGTCTTATTTCATAGCATATGTGAAGTAGTTTTTTCGCTACTACTTTTGCAAATTAAGTCTATTTTATGCCAGGCTCTGCTCACATAAACTTTGGAGCAATCCGCACAGAAATGACCAAACACATTTTTGATATTCTCTGCCATTCCCGAGAAATACCTGTCCAAAGTTGACTGTCCCTGTGACATTGTCTCATTAAAATTATTATGACTGTATTATAACATGTTGTGCATTCCTATACAACATGTTTTTCTTGACTTAAACTTTAACTGTTCTCACTTAAACTATCTGATTCTCATATAAATTGTAATTTTGTTATTTGTGCTCTGCAATGTCATGTCTGCACCTTCCTTGATTGGGCCATTTGAATGTTTGCAGCTCTAAAAACCTTGGCTAGCTACACTGCCTGTGTAGCGCAGTCTATTAAACGCATGCATCAAAACTCAGAGGTTGAGGGTTCGAATCCCGTCTGATGCATGTGTTATGTTTTTCTATTAATATTTGTTTTGAGTTTATTCTCACCTATTATTCTCAACCAGTCTGTTTTCCATGTTCTGCACGGCTTGCAGTAATTTGGTGGCCAAGCATCATCACCAGTTCAAATATGCAGTAGCGGCCATTTTGAAAAGTACAGTATTCAGTTTTTTTGCTACTACTTTTGCAGTGTTTGTTGAATTGTTACACAATTTGGCTCAGATTATCTTTGGACCGAGCCACATAGAAATGACCAAACATAATTTTGATATTTATCTTTGTTCAAAAGTAATACATTTGTCAACAGGAATAACTTTTAAACCATTTAATCAACTAAACTTCTATGGAGAATATTTGATGGGGTAATCTATGCCTTCCCAGTAGCTCAACCAAATGCGTGATGGGCATGAAATCCAGAGGTTGCGGGTTCAAATCCACCATACGGCGGCAATCAAAATGGTTCATGTAGAGTCAAATGTTCGAATAGGCACTGCATGAAAAGTGGGATTTTCGTCCCCGTAAGCGCCTGTAGGCTCCCGAAAATCTCCCGAATTTTCGGCAGCTTTCCTCAATTTACCAGCAGCGAGCTTCGCGTTTGTCTGTGTCACAAATCGTCATAAACGAACCATGACGTAGGTGGAGAGCCCCGCGCGGGTGCGATGCCTCTAATTAGCATATGAATAGCAGCGAAATCTCTGCCGGCTAGTTAGAGCGTCTCTGGCCTAATTAGCATGTGAATAGCAGCAAAACTAGAGTAACGGCCCACTTGAATGTAATCACTCAGTATTGGCTGAAGCCACAACTTTTAAACAAGTAAAATCCCCCGTGAATGGTTGGCAGATGGCTTCAAGCCAATCACAAGGGATTTTTCTTGTTTAAAAGTAGTGGCTTCAGCCAATACCGAGTGAGTAAATTCAAGTCGGGCCGTTACTCTAAAGAGGGGGGTTATTGGGCACCCTGGCTCTTTATAAATGTAAACCCCAATAAATAATAATAATAATAATAAATAATTTATGTTATCATTTTTTATATATTAATGTCATTGTGCTATGTACTACATTATTCACAACATCAAGGAATATAAGAGAAAACAAAGAGGTTTATTTATAAACACACAGCTGTTTATTCAAAGAAAGAGCTTTATTTATAAACACACAACTATGTACAAAGCAGCATAATGTCTCTTATATTGTACTCCAAACACGTCAAAAAGTGCCTAAGATGTTCGGGAAAGATCCCTAAAAATCTTTTTCAAAGTGTTGAAAAAAAAACTCAAAAACGTTGTAAAAAAGTCACTTTTTCACGCGTATATGGTGAGTTGCCCGGTACTTTGGTATCGCCTCTAATCTGGATTGCAGCGTGGCACAGAGCTCGGAGAGTTCCAGGCTGCGAGAGGGCGGTGGCCGCACAATCCATCCAGACACCCCGCCAACAATGCCGTATTCCTCATCAGATATGAGATCTATGGTGGCGCACTTCCAAATGTCCATCTCATCCTCAGCCAACACACTTCGTCTCGCTTCCAGCAACTGTAATACAATCAATAAGGACAATAAGTGACCTGAAAAATACTCACATTGACAAAAAACTGATCTAATATAATAAATCTTACCATTTTTCTTCTGGATCGACTCCGAGCTAAACTTTTCGCATTTTCCGCCTGCGATGCGAGTTCAGGTTGTTTGTATCTGAAACTCCGGCGTACCGACTCATAACACGTCTTACGGGCAGCTGGAAAACAATTAAATGAGACTGGTATTAATAAAAAGAGTCACGGTACAATTAAACAAGAAATGAGGAAAAACATTAGAAGTTATACTTACAAACAATGTCGTCATTCACAGCAGTAAATCTGGACTTGCTGAAATAGCCCCAAGCAAATCGGAGGTCACGGCTTTGTTATGAGGCGACGTTAGTCTGTGAAAACAAAATGTGTGGGTTTAAGCTCGGATCTATTAACGTATCTATTTCCTTATACAAGAATAAAAACATATTCTTTAAATCGTAACGTTACCTTTGCTCTGGTTCATAGCGCCTGCAGTGTGCCTCAGAGACGCCGTACTGCCTCCTGTAAATTACAAGACAAAAAACACCTCTTAGTTATAAAACACACAGCTTGGGCTACTTCAAAAAATATGCTTATACATAAAATTATTCTTACCGCAATCTTGGGATTGTGCACCCGTCTGCTCTTCTTGGAGAGTTACAAACACCAAACCAAACGTCTGTTTCGCTTGTCGACACTGCTGTGTGAGCCGTGACCATGACCTCGCACATGATTGGATGAAGGCGAGAAGCCTGTCGGGCTCCTCCAATCACATGCGAGGTTATTGATATAAGGAAAATCTTGTGAGACGTGTGCGCATGCGTATGATATAAACAACAAACGCGATGTGCCGGAAGCTCTGTGTGAAATCAACACAGTGTGCTGTCAGTTGAAAGATGTAAGTCCCAAGACTGAAGAAACGACCTCGGCGCTTCTGTAAACATTGCAACACTGAAGTGTGTCATACACAGTATTTTGACCACAGAAAGCGCTATTTAAAAAATGGAGTTTGGGAGAAAAAAATCCAAAAGGGCTACGTCAGATAACGTACAGAGCCTGCTGCTACCCAGTCATGAATCCGCTGTGAGTGATGTCCCGTCATGTGTAAAGACCCGGAAGATAACTTTACTGGAGTTAGAGAGATTGGTGAAAGTGAAATGCACTCCGAGGACCCAGAAAAAGAAGTGATTGAAGAATTTGAAGAAACGCACCCAGCGAATTTCAGTTCAGACAACGGTGAGCATAAATACATATTTTTTATATAAGCTTGGCTTGCTTTACGTATGTTATCATTTTAAACAATACTAAAACATATCAACAAGTAAAGTAAAATAAAATCAACAAGTTAAACAAAAACGTTGGAGTTAAATGTGGTTGATTATCACTGTTGTTGTTATTTTAATAGTAAATTATAATTGAATAGGAATATCGCGTTATAATGCATAACGTTATCTTCTGTTTGTTGTTTTTCAGACGAAACAGCAGATGACCAAAGCATTCGTCTTTTCCTGGACATCTCCTGTTGTGTGGTAAGCATGAAATTACATTTGGATATACTAGTATAAAGTTCAATACATGCTAATCCAGAGCTGAAATGGGAAAACCTAACAATTTTCACCCACATGATTGTTTTCCACTCTTAAATGTCTGTTAGTTAACTAATGAAAGCAACTAAAGTATAAACACACTTTATAAAGTATTAAAAAATCCTAAAATGAAGTTGAAGTGGATGAAGTTCCCACAAAGTACTTAACTGGTTCATTGCACTAAAGCTAGCTGTTTGAGATGCACATGATCTTTTTCAACTACAGTTTTCAAATCTTTTCATACTCAAATGGCCCTATTGATGAGAAATGAACATATTAATTATGTTTTTTTTAAATCTCAAATGACCATATTAACAATGGGCTTTTCAATCTCAAATGGCCACATTTATGGTGGACTTTTCAATCTCAAATGGCCACATTCATGATGGACTTTTCAATCTCAAATGGCCATATTAACGATGGGCTTTTCCATCTCTAATGGTCTAATGGTGGTGCTGAGTATGTGCATTGCATGTGTTTTAAATATGTCCTTTAAAATTTCATAGGATGACTATGTGGATGAAGAGGGGGAAATCCTTGCTGAGGAGCAGAGTGAACCCTATCCTCACATACAAGATGGGGAGGAGCATGGAAGTGATCAGGCCAGAAGTGAAAAACCAGAACACTTGTTAATGAAACTTTTGGGCATGATGAAATTGACTGGTATCCTCCGTGACGACTTCTTACAGTATGTGGGTTGTCCAAAATGTATGACAGTGTACATGCTTACTGAAACCTATGAGCTCAGACGGGATGGTACAAAGGTTTGCAGGACTTGTGGTCACATCCCATTCTACAATCACTCACAGCAGAGGTCTGCATTAAGGAAGAAATGTGGCTCTGCCTTGCTAAGCAAAACTACATATTTGAGCAGTGAAGAGTATGTCCATCCAATACGTTCTTACTGATACAAGAGTGTTGTGCAGTCTCTGGGAGGACTTGTTAAAAGACTTGGATTTGAAGAGAAATTAGATGAAAGGCGAAAGCGGGAAATGCCAAAGGGTGTGTTAGGAGATGTATATGATGGACAAGTATGGCAGGATTACCAGTATGTGAATTCAATAACTGTAGTCATGCCACTATGCACAGTATTTGAGCTGTGATGTAATCGCACAAGTTTCCTTGCTTCATTCCCTTCCAGACAGACATTTTGTTGTTTGACATGTTGTTTGCATAGAATGCACAAATTGAGCCTGATTAAAACTCTGTTAAAACAATTAAAATTGTTGAAATAAATTGTTTTGTGTATCTTTTTTTTTACCTAACATTGGTTATTGCTAATGACATACAGAGATATTCATATATACTGTTGGCCTGGACAAACTGAATCTACTTAAAGGGATAGTTTAAAAAAAATTAGGGAAAAATATTTTGATAATATTGTGATAAATGATGAAGAAAATATTTTGATAAATGATTGTCATTAAACTTAAAGATGATTTTGAATTACTCTGTCCAACATCTCCGCTTAGTTAACTGAGTTGAAAGATTTTCTATTTTTAATTCATTTATAATTATAATTCTCTTAGTGTTATAAATGGTATTATAACACAAAACTCATGAATAAGTCAGTCATTGAATAAACTTGATTCTCCACTGAAACACACACAAAACTGCGAAAAATACAGTACAATGTGCTGTTTATGTCAATAAACACTGATCACCTGAACGGTGACTTTCATTAACAAAAATGGTAATTTATCATTTAAAACTAAACAACATGAATAATATTAGAGCAAAAAACCTCTATGACATTTTAACAAATATTTAAGTAGTTAAAGTTCTTATTAGTTCTTAATTCTGTAAAAAAGCTTAAATAATCATAATATTCAGGGACAAAGGATTATGGGTATAATATATTTTTAAGTATATGTCCAAAACTCAAAATATTAAGTAATGTTTATATCATTAAGACAATATCTGGGTTAACAGTGTAGCATACTTTGAAAATAAATCAATTCAAGCTACAATTTAAGAGTTTGTAATTTGGCTATACTGATACCAGAGATTTTATTAAAATCAAAGTTTAAAACCTCTCAGAATGTCACCTGAGTAAAACTCCCCCAGCTGCTACCCTCATTTGCATTTGTATAGCTCACAGCATGTTCATTTACATGTTAAAGCCTCCCCTAGAATTAGGGGAAGGGGGGACAACTTCAGAGCAAGACCCACGTCAACTTCTGACAACTTATGGCAGTTTTCGGTGTTGGCTGCAAATTGTCATGCGCAGTCGTATACTTGGAGTTTCACAACAATCTACAGTGCCACATTCTGGCGAAAATTCCACTTTTCATGCAGTGAGGTTTGACTACCTACAGGGGTTTTAAAAAATATTCTCTTCTTGAGAAAAATCTCTCCAAACTTGAACATACACATTGTCACTTCAGCAATCTAACTTAAGCAGCTGTCTGTACGTATGTCTCCCGTGTAGCTCAACCAGATGAGTGACAGGCATGACACCTGGAGATCATGGGTTCAAATCCTGGCTAGGGCAGCAATTGAAGTCTCTTACTTTAGAGTCAAAAGCTTCAATTCATTATTTGTATTTTACTTTATTATTTTAACAGGTATTATTTCGTTTGTGCTCTTTTGGTTTAAGTCTCATGTGTAACATGTATGATGCTTTAGTGGTTCAATTGTTTTCTAGGTCAGCATTGGACTAATCGGTCCTTCTTTCCACATGCACATAAATATTATACTTCAAAATTTTTATTTTTTCATTATGTTCATTCTCATCTCTGAGTCCTGTGTGCTGATAGTTCCCATACATATCTGCTACATTGCATTCTTCAATTGCATGTCCTTTCAGCTTCGTTGCGTGTTGCAGGACCATTGTTGCTTGGCCCCGTATCGCTGTCTACAGCTATATTTTTTGTTTGAAAGCAGAGGGTCTGTTCTTTCATTTGGTATATTGTATGTTTATATATTTAAAGAAGAACATTTTCTGGAAGGCATTAAACTTTGGTGAAAATCATGAAAAACGCTGGCGCTGGCTGGCAACTTTTTTTAAAAATGCTGGCGGTGAAAGAGTTAAAAATCCAGCAGCAATGACCAGCAGAAGCTGGTAGCTGGTTTTAGCTGGTTTAAGGTGGTCCTCCCAGTCTTGCAAAGCTAGGGCATGTTCAAGTTCAAAATGGTGCGCAACGTTTTGCTACGGTTTCCGTGTTGAACGACATGTTTCCTGAAAACGGTGCAATGTGGTTTGAGATACGTTTTCTCTTGTTTGGTGGGTGTGTCAGAACTGCAGTCCAATCAGCAGCAACATGAAAATAAACCACGCGGTACTAAAGAGACAGCTCGCACAATGGGTCCAAGTTGTGATGTTCTCTTTCATTCTGGACGGCAAGGGCCATGACCGTAAGATCAAGCATATTTTACAGTATTAAACACATATTTATAACTATTTCATCAGGCTCCCGAAACATTTCAAACTGAACACAAAGAATGGCCTTCTCAGCTAGCGTAGTTGCAACTCTTGCTTCATGAAAACAGGTTGTTCACCTCTATGTTTAAAAAAACGCGTGCAACATTTTGTCGGGGCTGAAGGAAGCCCTGGTCAAGCTGGTGGGTCAGCTGGTCCTCCAGCCTGACCAGCTTAGACCAGTTAAAAAAGAAACAAAATCACAGCAAGACCGGGAAAACCATCTAAAACCAAGCTGGGAGACCAGCTAAAACCATCTCACCAGCTTATGCTGGTCTTAGCTGGATTTTCCATTTGGGAAAACAGCGAATTTCACTAAAAGGTGACAAGTTTGCATCTTTGTGAGGGTGACTCAATGACGATGAAGTACAAAAAGTAAATGTAGGTAAAGAAGTAAAATAAAAAAGAAGTAAACCTTAAAGTCACATGGAACGGGACTAGCTATTGCCTTATTTCCCTGTTGTGAAATATATTTGAGTGAAAAGGCGGGACTTGGATTTGTCCATCGAGAACTAATTGGATCATTGGAAGTTGGGTCATGCTGCGATTTTTTTCCCAGGTTCCACCCTCCTGTCATATGCTGTAATGAGCAATCAGGCAATTTACTCACGTGAGTGTATTTTCCCTACAGTATGACAACAAAAGCACTTGAACACAACACACTGGTAAATACCAGTTAAAAAATGGAAAATATAATCTATTCCATAGTCTGTGACCGGAAGTAGAGAGAAATATTTTTGAGGGGAGGAGATTCGCATTTTTGATTAAAGATTATGAAAGCACATTATTTTTTTTTTAAATAATGAAGCTCTTAGAAAGTCATTTGTACAAAAAATAACACATTATTCCAAAAAGTTTTTAATTATGACTTCATTGTGACTTTAAAAGGACAAGTCCTTCATGTGTCCTTCAATCCGAGAAAAATTCTACAGTCACAACATGAGGAACGATAAGAGGGTGACTCAGTTAAAATAAAAATGCTATTTTTTGCTTTTTATCACTTTAAGTACAAGAAATAAAGGTGCACAGTTTGTAAAAGCTAAAAGTCGATGGTAAATGTAAGCAGTGCGCCCTATACCTCACTTGGAATAAATCTCACACATTTGCAGCCAGCGGTCTAGATAACTCACTGATTCTCTTTATTACTCTTCTGCAATCATTTCTTCTGCCCTGATAACATGATTACATGGAAAAATGGAGGGGCTGTGTGGAGGGGAGTTTAAATCTGCATACATTTGCTCTCTAATACACACACACACATTTCTACATAGACATCGTTCTTTATAGTAATCAAACAGCGTGCTGCATACAGCGCCGGTCCATGTTTTATTCATTCCGTTTCTAAAGCCTTGCAAAACTCCTTTCAAACACCACACTGTACATTGACAGAAGGACATCTTCAACACACACAAAATACTTGTGAAAAATCAAAGTGCATTTTTATAGACGGGACCGGACCGAATGGGAAACGCGTGTCTGTGAAGCCAGATCACAGGAGGTGTGCGGTATACAGTAGATGACTTTGCTTCTCATTTACCATGCAGGAAATAAAATCAAATGTCAAATTAAGTCATCACGGTACTTTCAGATTTGCTAAGTTTCAACCTAAGAAACACCAGATGAATATTTGTAATTGCAAATCAAAGCAAATTATAAGGTTATGTTGCACAATCATTTGCTGCCTGTGACACATTCAATCTGTTCGTTCTCTCTCTCTCTCTCTACTTGTTTCCATTGTAGCAATTCACTATCAAATACAATACAACTTATTTACATTGTCAAAGATTTCAGCACAAAAACGTGTGTAAAAAGGCTTTGAAATGAAACTATGCAGATACTGCATTGTTTATGAAGCTAGGCTATATGAAATTGTGAATAGTTTTAGTGTGAAAATATTTATGTCCTTCAGTTAAACACAAGCTTTTACAGTATATAGTAATTTACAGAAAATGTATGCAAAAGGGGTTTTCAGTGGCGGCTCGTGACTGCGCATCCGAGGGGCGCAAATTCAAAATGTGTTCAGAGTGTCATGTGTGTTGCTTTCGTTTTCAAAATATGTGTTTGTTGCGTCATGTTAACCATGTGCATCAGGTGTTTTGTCAAAATAACTGCCTTCTGCACATGCGTCAAAACCGTTTATCATAAAAGAGATGCTTACGTTACGTTATGTGGCAAACGTGAGCTTCTCTTTTATCATAAACCCTTTAGACACGTCTGTAGCAGGCACTTATTTTGACAAGACACGTGATGCACATAGGATAACTCGACGCGCAGAACACATATTTGAATTTTACGAACCACACACAAATGACGGGCTATATACATGTTGTGACGAACTTCACATCGAGCGCCCTCGAACAAAGCCGCCACTGGGGGTTTTCAAACTTTTTGTCAGCCAAAGCTCCATTACCTAAATTATTTACTTGAAGTACCCCCCTGATATTTTAAGTACATTTTTTAATTATTGTATAGCACATTAATATGTTTAAAGGGATAGTTCACACAAAAATAAAAAATTGTTGTTTATTTACTCACCCTTAGGCCACCCGATGTGTTGATGACAAATAAAGAAGATATTTGGCAGAAACCCCATTGCTCTATATGATTCATATTGCCTAATGCAAGTCAACGATTTCCGCCAATTTCAAACCGCAGATATTTTTAATACTAAAATAATCCCCATGACTTCTGGTGACATATTGTGAAGTCAATCTATAATTTTTTGTTATTTACCACATTATTAGCATTTATGCAGAGCCTCTGTCACACATGACTGCGACCTTCTTCTTGTGGTGTTTGGTGGCAGTTGGTCTTAAGTAATATTCACATTTTCTGAGATACTGAATTTGGGATTGTCATTTATAATCATCAAAATGAAAAGAAACAAACATTTGAATTATGTGTGTAATGAATGAATATAATATACATGTTTCAATTTTTATGGAATTTGTGAAATACATGGACTTTTTGATGATATTCTAACCCTTGTGGGTTGTTGAGGCCATTTTTGTTTTTTTATGTCTTAATTTGGCCACAACTTTCTCTGTGTTTCAGCAAATGGAATGATTTTTGGTGACAAATCTTATATTTACACATATTTTGAGAAAATGCTTTGAAATTTTACAAAAACTCAACAATATTTCGTGGGCAAATTTACTACCCTTTCGGGTTGTTCGTGGACAAAAAAGGCGACTGTCAGATGAATATTTTTTCACATTTTTTCCATAAATCTGTTAATCCCCCTCAGTACTGATCAAACTACCAAATGCTTTAAAACATTTTTCCATGATTTTAACTCTTTGATTGCCAAGTTCACAAGTGGTGTCATTTTGTGATTAAGCTGTTTTTCGCACAGGCCTACTAAAGAGTTAATGGTGCCACATGGTGATCAACAGTAAAAATGACAAATTTGACCTCTTAGCAAAGGGAAAAACCACCAACAATCAAAAATGCATTATTATATGGTGTCATGGCTTTGCGATCAAAAAATTTTGTTATAATGGAGGTATGGGGCAAAAACAGTAAATGAGGGTGTAAAAAAATAAAAACTGATGCTGCACAAAAACTAAAAATGCACCAAAGTCACTGTTTTTACCAATCTTTGGCATGCCCAAGACTGTGAAAAAGGTAAAAAAAATCCAGTCCACAATGACTTTTTATTTTGAAAATCAGTCAATTTGTGGGGTTTTTTCCGCCCAAATCAGTGACACCACTTGGCAATTAAAGAGTTAAAATCATGGAAATTTTGTAAACATTTGGTATGTTTGATCAGTACTGAGGTTGATTAACAGATTTATGAAAAAAAATTAATCTGATAAATTTTCACAGCCGTTAAATTCAGTGGCCTTTTTTGTCCACGAACAACCCGAAAGGGTAGTGACTGGGAACAACCCACAAGGCCTAATTAAATGACCAGCACCTGCACTGAAAAAAATAATTCAATAAATTTACTAATTTTTATGTAAGTGGTTGCAATCAATTTATTTAAGCTACATTTAAACAAAAAAATTGAAAAACTTTTGTTTAAATGTAGCTTAAATAAATTGATTGCAACCACTTACCTTAAAAATTGAGTAAACTGAATGAATAATTTTTTCAGTGTGTTTAAAAAAATTTGCACTGTGGACACTAGTAAATAAAGAATGAATACAAACTGAAACCATGAGAAGATTAGAAATCTATCAAACAAAATGTACAGTACGTCTGGATTTCATTCAGTTGAATTTATACAATACGCTACATAACTTGCATTCCTGGACTATTGCTATAGCCCTCAAAGCTCCCATAACACACGCTGTTTCTGCATATCTCATGTTACTCTTAAGTACCTATCGAGTACTACTGCATCCTTCATATCTCCAAAGAGTATTTAGTTTTATCAGATTTACAAAAGACAGATCAGCTCAGATCCTTTCCGGAAAAAAACAACCCCTGGAGGCGTAAACATGAGGAGCGAGTCATGAGCAAGCAACACAAAACATTACCCCACTATCTCTGGATTCACCAAAAGTTTTACGCTGTTTACATTATGCATTATATCGCTGATTGGCAACAAAACAAAGACATTCGATGCAGTTTTACTTACCGCCTGCGAGTCATGACTCAATTGGGACCGTCTCATTTCAACAAAATCCAGCATTAAACAAAAACACACGCACAACTCCGGATAAATAATCCATAGCATTGTTTTCATAATGCTGGGTTCATTGGGAAGCTGAACATTTCACTTACATTTCACAAAAAAAAAAAACGGAAAAGTGAGTCGGGCTGAGTACCAAAACACTCTTGTAGCCAATCAGCAGTAAGGGGCGTGTCTACTAACCGACATCGTTTCCTGGGTTCTGTATGTGTGGGGCGGGTCTATCAAAAAAAGGTCCAGATTCTATTGGGGTAGGGGTGGTTTGTTTAGGTGATTTCAAATGTCAACATTGGCTTTCAAAGATTATGCACCCTGCCTTTAAAAGCAAATCTCTTAAATTGTTGTGTATCACTTTAACTATAAAACCTTAATTAGCTTTCGCTTGTTTTCTTCTTTACAAGTTCACAAAGGAATTCCACAAGTCATTTCTAAGCCAAACCAAATCCTCTCAGGAGTAGGCTATGTTGTAACATCACTCCTTCTGGATTGTTTTTAAAAGCGAGTAACCCCTCAGATACTGCGTGTGGATGGTGCCAAACATGTTCTCTTGAGATGACATTACAACTGTTTCAGGGACAGACTTTATATTAGTAGCAGCTAGCCTATTTCTGCTTGGTTGAACACATTCTTGAGCTGTGAAACTCAATTAATAAAACCACATTCACATACAGATGGGATTCACATTCACATGTACAGTTGTCTGCTAATTTTGATGGGACAAGAAGAGAGTTTTAAAAATATACCATATTGGTGTCCTTGATGGCTTGTGCTAAAAATTTAACTTCTGTTATTGTTTACTTTATGTCACTCCCAACCTGTATGACTTTATTACTTTGGTGATAACATCAAAAGAAAATGTTGATTCGCCCATCTATATAGGGAACTGGGTCTGTCAAGTTCTAAGAGATACAACAAAAGAACCAATAAAGTAAAACAATTTAAATAAACTATCCGAAAATAAGATTAAAGGTAAACTACATAATTTATAGATTCAGAACGTGTGATGTCGTTTCAAGAGATTTAGGTCTGTGCAGAAGAATGAGTGTAAAGAGCTCAGTTGATTCAGATAGTCGTGTAAACATCAAGTGACAGTTTTGATGGGCTTAGGGAAAGGGACAGAATAAGCAACCGAGAAAAATCGAACTCACACACAAACACACACATCAACACTTCAAACGATCTGTGTCTCCTCCTGCTAGATGACAGCTGGCAGAGCAGCGGTGTGTGTGGCACACCTGGAGCTCTGCAGATAGAGTAAACCTCAAAACACTCACAAACATTCGCACATCACATCAGAGTGCATCATGCATGCTTCAAGAAAGCAGTGAACTTTGATAACATTTGCCATCAGGGAAATACATGTTACTCTAAGGTCCATCTGATGGATATTTACAGTAGGCTACCTCAACCGGGTACTGTGGGTCACCTTGACAGGTGCAATGTAATATTTTAAAATAAATTCAATATAAATTCAAAATGTGAAGTATTTTGGTTCTATTCCAACTTTTTTATATAAAATTTTTGCAGACATATAAAAAATGGCATTACAAAATGGAACATAAACTTGGATAAAAGGATACTCGCGACAAATCTTAAAATTACCCCATGATTTACTCACTCCCAAGAAATTCGAGATACACATGTCCATCATCTTTCAGACGAGCACATTTGAAGTTATTTTAAACTGCAAAAATGACTTTCTTTTTTAGGATTTTGGCTTGTTTTCAGTAAAAATTTCAAAAAATTCTTAAATTAAGATGTATTTTCTTGATGAGTAAAAGGACCTAGGAAAATAAGTCTAGTTTATAGACAAAAATATAAACTTTAAGTATAATTAGTTATTAAAACGAGCTAAAAAATCTGCCAATGGAATATTTTTTTTCTTGAATTTATTTAATACAAAAAAATTCAGCAAAAAATGTCTTATTCAATTGGCAGATTTTTTTTGCTTGTTTTAAGCACAAATTCGCTTAAATTTGATATGTTTTACCTAAAAACTACACTTATTTTCTTAGGTAATTTGCTCATCAATAAAATAAATCTTGATTTATGAATTTTTAGATATTTCTACTGAAAACAAAACAAAAATACTAAGTAAGAAATTCATTTCTTTGCAGTGCTCACGTAATTCTCGCTAAAGTTTTAGCATAGTGAGCATTTGTTGCCATGGGTACGTTGTGCAGTGACTTCAAGATGGATTTTTTTGTACAATATCGCATCGATTACCAACAAAAGACCTTTATTAATTCTTTGGAGCCTTGTGAATTACTTTGTTGGGCTTCAAAGTCCGAAGTTGTTCCCTGATCCCTGTTTTCTCCCATTATACGCTTGGAAAAGCAAGGAACTTTACTAAAATAACCCTGAATGTGTTTGTCTGAAAGATGATGGACATATGCATGTCGGATTGCATGAGGGTGAGGTGAGTAAATCATTGGGTAATTTTGATATTTGTCTGGAGTATCGTTTTAAAGGGGACATTTCATAAGACTTTTTTAATGTGTCAAATAAATCTTTGGTTTCCCCAGAGTACATATGTGAATTTTTAGCTTAAAATATTATATAGATAATTTATTATAGCAAGTTGAAATTATCACTTTGTAGGTGTGTCCTTTAACATGCAAATGAGCTGATCTCTTTACTAAATGGCAGTGGCGTGGTTAGACAGTGCAGATTAAGGGGGGGGGGTATTATCCCCGTCTGACATCACCAGGGGAGCCAAATTTCAATGATCTATTTTTTCACATGCTTGTGGAGAATGGTTTACCAAACTAAGTTACTGGGTTGATCATATTCACATTTTCTAAGTTAATAAAAGCACTGGGGACCCAATTAAAGCACTTAAACATGAAAAAAGTTAAATTTTCATGGTATGGCCCCTTTACGGTTATTGGCTACTTAACAACTTTAGATCAGATTAAGTGCACAAGTGCGGAGTAGAGTATATAAGCAAAAAAAGATCTAAAAATTAATGTAAATTTTTTTCAATTCAATAGTAATACATTCATTCTTAGGCTTTAAGACCTCACTGTATTACTGTTAGAGCACAAATATTGATTTTGTCAATTCCATGAATAGTTAAGTGCGCAGCACTCTTGTCATGAACCGTTTCTCTCATACTCCCATTCTCTTTTCTTTTTCACATCAGTTCCACCAACCACACGTCAATCCTTTAAAAGATCTGAGGTGCCCTGCTGTTCAAGGCCCGAGGGCCCTATGCACTGGTTGAAGATTGTCAGGCCCACTCTGAAAGCTTTCACCTCGGGCACATCGCAGAGCCTGCTGCCCCAGAGACGTTCACATCACCACGGTCCGAGCAATTGCTACCATTTCACATTTTCCATCGCTTTCTCTCTTCTTCGCTTTCTTTCTCTCCACACATCATTCCATCCCTCTCATCCTGCGGGAAACATACAAGACTATTAATGTCAAATAGCTATAGGTGTAACATTCTTTTAACGCTCCTGCAGCACAGACTAGCTGTGGGTGAAGACTTGATTAATGTTGCTGCTGTGTGTGTGTGTGTATGAGAGACGGCAGGTTGGGAATCAGTTAGAGAGCAAAGATAAAGGGCAGAACAGAAAGATACAGTGTAACGCTTTGATCGGAAAGGTCATGTAGGTTTCAAAGTCGCTTATTATTAAAGGAGTGAAACCCAAAAGGAAGAAAGCGGAGTTCATTTTTTGTTCTCTTTAGTCACCTTGACTCCATAAACATGTGGGTTAACATAACCATCAAATATATACAGTGACACACATTTTAATATTTATAGAATATGGATAATAAACATACATACTGTATATTTAGGTATAAGTATTCCATTATGTATGTTCCTCATTGGTAGTGCATTGGATTAGCATTGGCAAAAGGCCATAGGTTAAAACTCACACTGTAAAAAAAATCTTGCTGCATTACATTTTTTGTTGAATCAACTCAGATGTACAAGTCATTTCAACTTACTATTATTTATAGAGATAAGTTGTTATTATAACTACAGATGAGATGTTGTAATTGAACCTATGCTGGGTTGTTTTAACCCATTTTTGGGTCAATTTAACCCAACAGCTGGGTTTGTCCCATTTTGTGCAGAACAGATCTGTCTCTTACACTAATATTCCATGTGTACAGTTTTTACAACATTAGTTTTCTCTCCTCCACTGGTTTCTTCTCATTTAATCCCTTTTCCCATTACCCCTCCTCTCCAATTTTTGGGCCATTCCTGCCTTTTCTTTTTACTCTTTGCATACATGACTTGTAATATCCATTTCTACTTATCATCTGTCCTTGAGTCTTGCTCTGATGTCGTTAATTCCTATTAACACTGAGAATGACCCGATCGTTGCCTGTCCATTGTTCCTCTTCTTACAGATGACATATTAATTAAGACCCTGTCATGCTCTGCACACGGACCCTGGGCTCTGTAACACCGGTCAGGCTAAGTAGAGAGGACTGACCGCTGCACCGAGCAGGGTTGAGTTCAATTCTATCTTCGTTCTGCAAAAAACTAATAAGAAGGAACTTCACAGCTTTAAACTAGTATTGAAATGCATAAGGAGATTTAAATGATGAAATCATACTGTAGTAGGTTACAGGAATAATGCGGATTCTTTCTGGTTGTAAAGTATGTACGGGAAAAAAATTATTTGATCATATCAGTGCTGAAATATAAATTAAAGGATGTTAGTTATTATTTAAAATAAAATAAAAAAAGATCATTGGACAAAATATGGTAAGATTTATATACAATTATATAAAAAAATGGATTGGATTCATAGGGGCACCCAAAAAATGTCTACACCCCCCAGAAAAATGCCAGGACTGCGACTTCCTAGTTAGGGCCTTGGGAATAGATTTTGAAGATGTTAAATTCAAAAAGAGTATGACACTAAATAACTTTTCTTTAAAGTATGACTGTTGTCAGAGAAAGTCTGTCATCTAATATTCTCCAGAATATTATAAAAAGCGTGTTTAGGTCCTCTGCAGTTTTCAAAATAATTTCCAATTCTGATTCCTTTTCATAACAGCCGAAATTTAGCCCGTCTGAAAGATCAGGCGGCTGTCTACTCAAGTTTCCATATTTGCCAATGGCAACAAAAAGTTGTTATTTTATTCAGAGATGAAATAACATGTCATCAAAATGCCATCCAAGTGCCGCTGTGCAGTAAGTGTAAATAGAATTATGTTATATTATCATCTATAGGAAAAAAGCTTTCTCTGCATTAAATGAATCTAGAGAATGGCAGCCGCTGAATTGCCAATCAAACCTGTGCTGTTTCATGTCACCGCTCTTTTATGAAGTCATATTATGCATGCATGAGAGAGTGAGTGAGGAAAAAAGAGAGCGAGGGGGCGAGATATTTCAGTGAAATGATACCTCTGTCAGTGTTGATTATGCTCCACTGACGGAGAGCAGAGTCCTTCCCCTGCGACCTTTCATTCCTAGCGCTGTCAAAGGGACATTATTGGTTTTAACGGTTAGTTAATTCAACAGTGGTAAAGTTGTGTGCGTGTGTGTGTTAGAGTTCATAGATTGAGCTTCATTAAAGATGGTAACTGACAGTCAGTGGATGCCTAATTGAACAACCTTATACGTCAGTTAATCTTGTGCATTAATGCAAAATAAAGCAATAGCACAGCCAAAAATGTAAATGGTGCCATTATTTACTCATTCAAGTAAATACATTTTAAAAGAGTCTTCAAGCTGGTTTTGCCATGCATTGAAGGTTTAAAATAACCACTGGCTGTCTAACGTCTAATGCTGGGTAAACACCAAAGGATTTTTTACATCTTATAATATTTTGAAAATGTGATAGACCACAAACACAAGGATAAAAAATCCTAGATTTAACAGTTTTGCACCTATTGTGTGTTGTGTGCCATGATGCGTCACAGACAGCACATGAACAGATTTTCAACCTTCACAGTCTTGACTGTGAACACAGGAAATCTCACAAAATCTTGTGAGACTTCAGAATAAGCATGGTGTACGATATGCAGAAAGAAATTTCAATGATAGTCTTTGGAATGATTTTCACAGAGAATTCAAGGGAATAGGCTTTATGCCCAGATGCACTACTTCCTGAACTTCAGCCAGCTCCTTGTTTCCTGTCTGCCATTATTGGACAAACGGATTAATCCAGGTGTGCCTGACCTCAGTAGTCACAAACATACTGATTAATCCAGGTGTGCCTGACCTCAGTAGTCACAACAACAATAATCAGACACACCTGGATTAATCAGTTTGTCCAATAATGGAAGACAGGAAACAAGGAGCTGGCTAAAGTTCAGGAACTAGTGCAGCTGGGCATAAAGCTGAAGTCGTGGAGACGGCGGGAAGATAGTCTGTACAAGTTCACTTTGCATCAATTTCACTTTGTGCTACACTATGACTTCTTCCGTCTTTCATCAACTTGCTTTCTGATTGGATATTGTTTTGTTTCACGTGATAATCTCAAGAGAGTACATGCGTTTGTCCTCGGGGTTGCCCCCACACACACAGGATTTCTGATTGTAAATATTAAACAAGTTTGACATTTATGATTCACGATCGTGGGGCTCCCACGTTCTTCTGATCAGGTTCGGAGACTCTTAACACACCTCACACCAAGGAAAAAATCTGATAAGATACTCTGTAGAACCATCAAGATAAACGGGACATACAGTAGCTAGGATTGTCGGAAGGGGAGAAATCGGCCCAAAATCAGCCCGATTATCTTTCGGTGTGTACTCAGCAGTACTTCATGTGACACTAGTCCCTTTAAGCAAGGTGTGCATTTAATATGATTTAAAAGGACAGCAGAGTCAAAAAATGTAAATGGTGCTATACTCAAACATGGAAATGCACTTTTAAAGAATCCTCAAAAACCACTTGTCAAGCAATGACATTTCAAAATAACCAGCTCATTGTAATGCACAGACAAAAAGTCCTATGTAATTGAATGGGGAAAGACTTGATCTCTGAAATCGCATGCTAAAGTCACAAATCATACTGTATAACCAAAATTTCACCCGACTTTAATTGTAACATAACATTTTATTTCTTAAGGTCAAATTGGCCCTTTCCAGTAGAAGAAAAATATTTTCAAGAAAAAATAGACCAAAAATATCAAATTTAAGTGATTTTGTGCATAAAACAATAAAAAAATCTGCCAATGGGGTAAGCAAAAAATCTTGAAAATTTTTCTTAAACACTAAATTCAAGAAAAAATTGCTTACCCCATTGGCAGATTTTTTTGCTTGTTTTATTCACAAAACACTTAAATTTGATATTTTTGGTCTAAAAACTACTTTGGTCGTTTTGCTCATCAAGAAAATACATCTTAATTTAAGAATTTTAGATATTTTTACTGAAAACAAGATATACTGAATACAAAAAAAAATATTTCTTGAAAATCATTTTTTTGCAGTGCACTCATTACTATTAATAATATCAATAGTCCTTGGCTACACTGCAAACAATCTTACTTAGTATTTTTGTCTTGTTTTCAGTAGAAATATCTACACATTCTTAAAATAAGACTGTTTTTCTTGATGAGCAAAATGACCTAGGAGAATAAGTCTAGTTTTTACACAAAAATATACAATGGGGTGAGAAAATCTTGAAATAAGTTTTCTTTTTTCTTAAACAGTTAAATCAAGCAAAATTTTCTCACCCCATTGGAATATATTTTTGCTTGTTTTAAGCAAAAATTCACTTAATTTGTATATTTGTTGTCTAAGAACTAGACCGGCCATTCCCAAACTGTGGTCCGCGGACCACTAGTGGTCCATGATGGTACTGCAGGTGGTCCGTGTAAAGGCAAAACAAATATAAAATATTTTTTAAGAAAAATTTATATTTTTAAGAATATGTTTTAAGAATCTGTTGTACTGATGTGATGACCAGTTATAGTTTTAGTGCTAGTAAGCCTATTTAGAGGTGCAGATAAATTCAGGACTTTGTGTAGACATTTTATTATGAGTTGGTCCGCGAAAATTCTTGATTACAAATAGTGGTCCACACACACAAAAAGTTTAAAAACCCCTGAACTAGACTGTTTTTCTGAGGTCATTTTGCTCATCAATAAAATCTTCATTTAAGAAATTTTTGATATTTCTACTCAAAACAAGACCAAATACTAAGTAAGAAAGTAATGTTTTGCAGTGTATATTCCACATTTTCTGATGTCATACAGTGAAAAGGGATAATGTGAGGAACAGACAATATTTTTAACCAATATTTACTGGTAATCGTACCCTTCCCTTAATACGGACCTTTATAAGATTGCACAATTTGAAAAAGCACTTGTGTATGGTGCATCCCCTTCATACCCCCTCAAGAAAAAAAATGTAAGTGCACAAAACATATTAAATTAGACAGTGCTGTTGTATTTGTTGGTTGCAAAGAATTTATGCAAATTTATGTAGATTCATATATATATATATATATTTAAATGTCATAAAACTGGCACCTTCCCTGGCACCATCTCGCTGCCCCTCAGTTTTAGAAGCGCTGCTACACAAACGAATGCTTTCTTGCCACATATTCATCATTTTTAACAGGCTACATTTCTGCGCATTACAAGGTACACTTTTAATTAGTATGTGTGTTCCTTGGGGAGATCAAATAGATGATCTTTTGTGCTGCTGACACAATGCTCTACCATGTGAGCTAAAGAAACGCTATTACTATCATCAAGATCTGTCAACGTAATTATAACCCTGTTTGTGAGTTAATAATATAGGTTCTGATCTACAGTACAGTATGCTCATAGATAACAATGGACATATGGTAGTGTACTGTGGGTAGCGTTATCTTTATTTCCTGCTTGTGGCCAACTGTTAATTGCTGTGGCTTCTGGCTAACATTGAACCGCACATAAAGGCTAAAAGGCTAAGCAGATAATTAGCCAGGTTTAATTAGAACAAAAGGGAGACGGGGCTTACTTACAAACAAGGTCAACGGGTGATTATTAGTGAATGGATGATGGGCATTAGTAAGTGAAGCTTGGCATTAGCCATCAAAGTGCATGCTGCCTTATGATACCGACATTTTTTTAAAGATGGATAAAGATATTTAACTTTAAAGATGAACATCGCTGCCCTCTGTGAGCATCTTTATGCACCTGTGAACTTAGATTAGATATATCCTCCTTGTGACATTTGCTACACGGCATATGACTTTTATAAATGTTACGGCCTACATTAAAGTCCAAGTCAAGAACTGCGATCCACTTGCCTTCCTCTTGCCTTCATTATCAGTATCAGTAAGCCTGTAAAGCCATTGAGAAGATGACTCATACAAATGGCTAATTAGTCTTTTAGCTGACACTTTTATCCTAAGTGACTAACAGTCTCTGTTACATGGAAAGTCTCCCTTGACAAACCTGGGGTTAAGTGCCTTTCTCGAGGACACAGTGACTTCATTAGACTTCGCCTTATTCACAGATCACCCTTTTGGTTACAAACCTCTGTAATCCCTAGGTCACACCACCTTCATTGTCATTTACATATGATTGCATAAAATACATTTTTATCAGGACTAACCTGTTTAGCTACCGCTTTGAAAGCATCACATGAAATATCCCATTAAGCACTATTCAATAGTGTGGTTCACTGGAGAGACACTAAACAGCTTTAATTGGAGTGTGCCAGCTGACTGGGGTAATGGCACAAGGCTAAGCTACCCTGCACAGATGTCTGATGGAAAAAATATAATTAAGGAAAAAACAAAACAAGCACAAAAGAGAGAAAGAAGTACGTTTGGCTTACTTCAACCGAATGATAAAAAAGCTCAACAGATTCATCAACATGGCCAAAACATCCTCTCGGGATGAAATTATCAATAACTGAAGCAAGACAGGAATAGTCAAGTTGCATGATGCATAAACTGACAAGTGTCATAAGACAGCTGTTGCATATTTTCATATGCACAGTCAGTAGCTGTGGCACTACCATGGTCCAGTAATTGAGACACAATTCAAAAAAGTTGGGGTTTGTTCAACAACACAACGCTATTTAGCTACTCTGGTAATACCATGCTATTAAAGGAACACTCCACTTTTTTTGAAAATATGCTCATTTTCCAGCTTCACTAGAGTTAAACAATTGATTTTTACCGTTTTGGAATCCATTCAGACGATCACCGGGTCTGGCAGTACCACTTTTAGCATAGCTTAGCATAATCCATTGAATCTGATTAGACCATTAGCATTGCGGTCAAAAATAACCAGAGAGTTTCTATATTACGGGATATTACGCAGCGCCTGCAAGTAGTCCCCTAACTTTCAATAGCAGGGTATTTTCTGGGCACTGCGTAATATTATTGCACCTGCTGCAGCCATGTTATGGCAGCAAAGTCCTTGATTATTACGCCGGAATGAGAGTATAGTTCCTAACTATATCTGCCTAGAAAATCACAACTTTTAATTTTTCGTCAGTCTTGGTAAACGATGTAAGTACAGAAGAGTCATGTTTTAAATAGAAAAAATATCGAAACTCTTTAGTTATTTTTGAGCACAATGCTAATGGTCTAATCAGATTCAATGGATTATGCTAAGCTATGCTAAAAGTGGTACTGCCAGACGTGGAGATCGGCTGAATGGATTCCAAAACTGTAAAAATCAAATGTTTAACTCTAGGGGAGCTGGACAATTAGCATATTTAAAAAAAGTGGAGTGTCCCTTTAATGGCAATGGTACTCTGCTTTGTAAGTCACTTTGGATGAAAGCGTGTACTAGATAAATGTAAATGTATTTTTGGGTGACACTTCTCTATTGGACAAAACTAAATCGTTATTAGCTTTATAGGTAGTTTTATTATTAAGTGCTATAAAGCATATTATCTCTACATTCATTTAAAATGTTTTGCTAGTTTGATCATGTAAACTGAACATCTATCACCAAAATAACAATAAAGCTCCAATTATTATCAACACTCCACTTAATCACTAAATATTAGATTTCTGGTTGTTGACTAAACAGATCGTTCACTCTCTCAGCAACTACAGTATGCGAGAACAGGGACTATGCCTCTCCATTTATAAATCAAATCGAGCATGACAGAGAACCTACCAAGAGAGATAGATGTTAGACGCAGATTGATGGATGTTCTCTGGCTCTGAAGCCGTGCCCTCAGCATTGCTGCCATTTACTCAAACATTGACAAATTCCTAGTTGCCAACAATATACAAACTTTCAATGTGTCTAAACAACTTTGGGAGGCTCAACCATAGGTGATGATCTCCATTAGGGGCAATTCATAAGCTTGAGTGAAATATGTATCCGCATTTACGGTGTACAAAAATAACAAGTTCTGGGAAAACATCTTGCCCACGTGTGATGGGTTTGGAGCAGACTTTGAGATAATGAATAACTGTATAATACGCTGCAATAATTAGACTCATTACAATAACTTGATAACATCCATTAGCTGACCAATTAGAGCTACTCGACTAACGCATGCATCTCTATTGCAGAATGGAGCTTTATATAGCCCTGAAGAGATATGTATTAGAAAGTCATCAATGGACTATTCATCAAAACTACTGATAAAGTCTTGCTGATTAATCAAATTCAGAGCAGTGTGTTTATTGCACAGGGGGATTGTGGGTAAAGATACCGAAAAATGCTTCGTCTTTTTCGGGTTATTCCAAACACAGCTCGTTACTCCAATACTCCGATTCATCATGGCTGCATCTATCACTGTCTTAGACAATAGTGATGATTTCCCTATTTAAACGCTGACAGCATTGAACTGATGGATCCTCGCAGCTTCAAAGCAATGCAACACTGGCTTACGCATGAGAATATGTGCTGACTGGAAGTTTAAAGTCAGTTATGCACAAAAAAACAGTGAATAGAGAAAGCATTCCTACTGTACATTGCCAAATAAAGTTGATCTTTGGCCTGGGATCGTAGACTATTTGCAATTATCAACTTTCTGCAGTTATGATCCAATTTTAATCTATATAAATAAAAATATAATCTTAATCATTTTAAATCATCTCATTTAGTTGTTCGTGTCTAAATTAGCCTACTAGAGATGTTCCGATACCGTTCTCAACAGGTGGTCTCGGAGCGGCTGTCGGCCGAACTCAGTTGTGACCCATTTGTGGTGTGAACGCTGCTCTACCTCTGGCCGAATCAAATACAGGAAGTTCTCCACATGTTTGAGCCCCTATGCTTCCGTCGTGACATGAGCCGGGCGATATATTGTGAGTAAACAACAAATAAAGCCATCTTGGTCTGTTGTAGATATTCGCTGTCTCCTGGCGGTGTAAGCTGATGATTTCATAAATGCATAGCTGTCACCCACAAACAAAAAATTTGGGATTTTTAGCAATGGCTCAGTGAGAAGGGCTTTAATAGAATAGTTGCGCAATTTAGCGTTAAAGCAAAGAAACTTCGTAAAGACGTGCATCGTTTATCTCCATATCTTGCTAGCTTCGCTCTTCCTGTCAGGCTGGTTGTCGTGGAAACGTGGGGGTGGTCATGGGGGTAAGCCCTGTCAGAGATCAATAACAGTTCTGACTGTTGTCACATGGCTTACGGTGCTCCGTTTCGAGTACGGCAAAATCAACATATGTGAACACAAACCGCACTAACCGAAAAATGATACATTGTATTTTGGTGCGCTCCGAGGCCGCACCAACATGTGTGAAAACACCCTAATCCCGATTCCGATACCTGGGCTCAGGGTCTCGGCCAAAACCAGATACTAATCTGATACCTGGGCAGGCCCGGATTGGGCATAGGGTATCAGAACAACCCTATAAATTACCGCACTGTAAAATGTTTTTTTGATGGTTATACTGTAAAAAATGGTGTACGTTTAATCAACTCGAATTTCATCTTTTTTTACTAGTTCATGAGTTCGCATTAACATGTAATCGGTAGGGAATGAGCCCGAACTCAGAGTACTCCCCTCTTTTTAACTGGGTTAGATAGAACTAGCTGAGAGTGAGGTGATGGGGTGGAGGAGGGATGTTGCAAAAATCTGTCACGGGACAGAGGTGAGGGATGGCTATTTAAAGGCACCTCTTTGTGCTGATTGGTTGGATCACGACTATGCTCCTCCCACACTTAGTTTAATAAACTACATAAAGGAGTTGTTATAAATTATAAAAATTAAGTTGAGCTGGCTTAAGTTATTTCAACTTTCTTTTTATAGTTTATAGCAACTCATCACTAGTGAAGAAAGTTTAAATCAATCGCAATTTCAAGTTGATTAAACTTAAAAATTTGTAACAAGTGCAACAAGGAAATTTTTACTGTGTAGATGATGATAACCACCCAGTTGATGGCACCTATTGATTTCCATGGTATCTACCCGTTCTCACCAAGATGCGTACAAATGACACGCAGTGTGATTATCGTGCAATAGATAGGTCAAATTCCGATTTTGCGTGCATATGATACGCCAGTCCTTCCCATTCACTTATATGACGAATCGTTTTGTGCCGTTTTATTTATTGTTTTCTCATTTGTTTTCTGTTTTTTAAACCATTTTCGCTTGGGTTTAGGGTTAGATTTCACATTTGTTTTAGCAGGTTATTTAATATACAGGTTTCTCTAAGTTTTTATCTATATTTAAGCCATGGTCGCTTGGAGTTGGGGTTAGAGTTGGGGTTTGGGTTAGGATGTCATTTTTATATAACAAAAAGTTGTTCTAACCCTAAACCCAAGCGAAAATGGTAAAAAAAAAAAAAAATGTGAATGGGAAGGACTGGCGTATCATATGCACGCAAAATCGGAATTTGGCGTATCTATTGCACGATAATCACACTGCGTGTGATTTGTACGCTTTTTGGTGAGAATGGGTTGATTTTTTCCTACTATGGAAATTAATGGGTTATGTCAACTGGTGGTTACTATCATTTATCAAAATATCTTCTTTTGCATTTAACAGATTAAAGAAACTGGATAAGGTTTCGAAAAACACAGGGGTTTTAATCTAAATTTTTAAGTACACTCAAATTGACTTGACAAGTTCAACATGCTTTTTAAAGATGTTTTGCATTTTTTTAACTTATCGAAAATAAGAGTTAACAGTAAACTCTCACATGAGATTATGCGAGTATCTGGCAAACGCGAGCGTCTCTTTCATCATAAACCCTTTAGATGCATCTGCAGCAGGCATTTATTTTGACAAGACATGTGATGCACATAGGATCTCACGACGTACAGAACACATATTTTGAAATTACAAACCACACACATGACGGGCTACATACATGTTGTGACAAACTTCGCATCGAGCGCCCTCGAAAAAAGAAGTCACCGGCCGCCATTGCACACTACTTGGAACAAATGGCAGGTTGGAATAAACTAAGATCAGTTTGAGTCTGATTGGATGTCTCTGATGTCACCAACAAAATATCAGAGAAGTTTATTATCATCACTAAAAGTCAATATGTCTATTTATGTCAGAAAAGCCCTGCTACCCATTATGGCCCATGACCCACCAGTTAATGTAAATCACTGTACAGGAACAAACAATTATCCAGTGCTGTGAATAGCCATGTGGTCAAGTTCTGTTCTTGTGCATTCTCATTTAAAATATCTAAATTTGAAATCCCCTGACTCACATACTCATTCACACAACAGAGAGCTTCATAAACTCTCTATTCAAAGCAGTAGGTAAACAACAAAGTAAAGAATACTGGGTAAAACAACTGGCATTGATGTATTGCATGGATGTGCTATGTAAATGGAGTAAGCCTTGCATTACTTTACAATGAACCACTAAAGTGTTTAACATATACAGTAGCACTGCACTGGATGAGCAGTACACTACACTATCAAGTCAACAGTCATGCAGTCAATCAATCACAGCTCCGGCCTGTTTCCTCTAACTGCAGCCATCCGTCATCTCAGTATCTTGGTCTTAGACAACAGTGATGGATCATGAGTGCACACTGTCAGAACCATAAGCAATGGCTCTTTCTGGACCCCCCCAAATGGAAAGACCAGGCCGCTATTCACATTGAGATTAAATGGAATCGCAATTCAGCTACAGTTTTAGGATTTCTGCCTACATCATGATAATTAATTTGGGCAATACAGACCTAAATCGCCTCGGGCAGTTTTAAAAGAAGAGCTATTAAAGTCTTTTAGCGGAGGGACTTTAAAAATCTCTTCGGCTAGAAAGGTCTCGCTGTGATTTATGAAAACTACGCGCGCGGGTCAGCGGTGCGATCCAGATCGTGCTCTCGAGCCCCAGCTGATCGAGATTAAATCGGAGAGCGACTAAATTGGATTACTTTGCCCTGCAGACTTATACAGAAAAGAGCATGATAGCAGGTCACCGGTATAGTTACGGTGTCTCCTTCGAGATCCTCAAAAGTGCCCTAAGTGATGTTGATGCCTTACTGGCGATACCGACAGTAGTCGCTGGATTTTGTCAAAGTCTGTGTACTTGTACGTGTGATAGTAACTTAAAAGTACCCAATATGGCCCAGTGAACGTCTTAGCAACTTTAAAAAGTAAGCAAGGATACCTTGAGATTACCAACAAGCTTCAACCAGTAAGACTAGCACTAAAACCAGGTCCAATACCTTCAAATTCAAAAACTAAATGTGTTACCTTTTAAGATGCATTGTTAAAGTTCCTTTTCGAGGGAACTCGCGCTGCGTCACTGCGGTAACACTTAGGGGACACCTCCAATTGTAAGTGCGTCTGAATGTTTATATCAAATTCAACCAATGGTGAGGCTCAACGACAAAGACAGGGTGACACGGGAGCCAGAAAGTATATCGCTATCTGAAATATTGCCAAAGACGGCGTTACAGGGACGCAGGAAGTATGGCAAGGGAGACGCAGCGTCTTGTTCCCTACTCAGGGAACAACAGTTAAATAAACAACCGGAGACATTTTCATGTGTCAAACACTATGTGTTGCAAAAAAGCATTTTGGTATTAATTAAACATTTGCTTACAGAAGATATAAGCATTTAAAGCAAACAGTTTAGCGCGTGTGTATTATTCTACACTACACAGGAAATAATATGGATTTTTTTTTCAAAAATCTTTTGCATATAATAGATTCAAGCACTTCCAATGACCTGTATCTATGTATGTATATTTTCAAACACTTCCCAGGGCCTTGAATTTTTCAAAACTCACCAAATTCACACTTTTTCAAGGACTTCAAGGACCCGTGGGAACCCTGAACCAAGAACCAGCAAATTCATGTTGGTGTTTTCAGTGGCATGCTTGTCTCATGTCTTTTTCATGTCAGCATCTGTCAGGTGGAAAGAAGGTGAGGTATAAGAACACAGAAGATGGGGAAATGTTCATTGACATGCTGTTATCTAGACAGGCAGCTCTTCTGTTCTGTTTAATGTGAGGAGTCAAGGCAGAGGCCCTGTAAGCATAGACATCTAGATCCTATTATATCAGCCTTTCCTCTAATCCCTCCATCTTCCTCAACATCCAGATGAAAGAGCAATACAAGCAGTCATGCTATTTCTCTCTCTCTCTCTTCCTCTTTGACCTTCTTATGTAATCCGACAGCGAAAATGAACACAGCAAAAGTTGTACTTACATCCCTTTAGTTTCCATTGCTTTGTGTGGGCTGAAGGCGCAGATGGATTCGATTTTATTAGCTGTGTTTAGTGAACTGCTTTATCCCTTCGTCCCTAGAGCTCTGCCTGGATCTAAATCTGTCTGTCAGTAAGACTTATCCGTGTTGGCGTGCCTTGCTTGGGAAATCAGGTCGTCTCTGATTGAAGGGCAATTTTTATTATAATGATGTGCCTTAGATTACCATTGATCTGTTTACAAGACTTTTATTGAAAAGGAAAGCATGGCGGAAATGCGAGGAAAAAGCACACCAGTCCAATTTTGATCCAACAGTGAGAGTTTCTTAGTACGGTCAGTTACTGTAAGTCTTTGACATTCTTTATCCAAGCTTAAATCGTTAAAGTTTTCCCCTCTCTATTGGAAGGTTTCTTAGGGTATCCGGGATCAATAACTCTCAGTGATTCGTACTGAAGTGCAGTATTATTAAGATTTATTGGATTTTCCCCCTATGAGGATTCAAGGTTTATTCTTTTCAGATTCCAGTGCACTACGGTTCCTCTATTGGCTATAGCGTGATCATACAAACATACAAACACAGGCCACGATTAACGCACCTCCTTTATAAGCAGGCTTTCTGGCAACTTGCAAACATTGGGAATAATCCAATTGCTGTTGCATTGTGTATTCTATACTGTAGTTCACAGTATTTATTTCACTAAACAGTAGCGCAAGTTTTATGCGTGGTATTTTAGTGAGCCGTCTTCACTAAGCACCCATAATCCAGTTAAACCAGGCACTATCTGAGCTGCTGTAACAGCTGTGCCATGAGCATTTCAATAATTCATTGTTTTCATGCAATATTCTTTTTATAACACGCTTATTATAGATGGCATCTTATTTACAAAAGTTACAGCTATTTATCTTTTACCGCTGCCCTACGGTACTGCCCTAAAGCAAACAGAAAACCAGACATATTGACGCACTTTTTTAGAAATGAGGGCAGCGGTTACTCAACAAATGATGGAGAAGACCATTATAAATATATTAAGCTTTTATTCACACACAGTATTCAATAAAAATGTGTTTGTGTGTGTGTGCGCTTGTGTGTGTGTGCGTTGAAATACAGCTTAATAAACATACTAATGCCTTAATGAAAAATTAAAAACGCTAGTAAATGGTAATGGTAGAAGGACTGGGGGATGGAAAATATCATTAGCTCAGTATAAAAACAATAGATGCTAATGCGAAGTCACCGTCATACTAAAACGAATGTGTGTGATTTAAAGCGTAATGTGAAAAAAGTTAGGCACTACAGGGAGTTTTTACAAGGTGTTTTAACAAACAGTTTTATTTGCCGACGGGATTTGATTAAGGGTCGGCAGGTGTATTATTTGTTTTTGTTCTTTATTGTTTTCTCTCTCTGTGTTTATGCTTACCGGATGTACTCTACGTGTGGTGAAGAATTGTGAAATAAAAGCTGGAAAAAACAATATTGTTCTAAATAATTAGATTTCCACTCGCGCTCGGTTGCGAAGACACGTACAAGAGCTGTGAAATATGATGAAGAGTGCAAATAAAATGTTCACAGCCAAATCACTAGCTCACCTCCCTACTTTGAACAGCAAAACTATTATACGTTGGATAAGATTTCCCCCGTTCTTTCCTCACCACCCCAATTCGGCCCGGACTTGACAGCATTCCAGATGCATCCTGTAAGGTAAAAGCACAATAACCTGTGGTATTTCAAAAAGATCAAACACAGCCTGCTTCAGAGAGCTCTGCACCAAAGAGTGCCCTTATAACACAATCCCTCCAGTATTTCAGCGCTGCTTTGGTCGACCGTCATTACACTCTTTCCAAGCCTCTCTGTAGTGTGAGGTTAAAGGTGAGAATGAGTCAGGTATACGATGAAGGAAAGCAGGTTGGGGTCAGTTCA
This sequence comes from Paramisgurnus dabryanus, assembly GCF_030506205.2. Taxonomy (NCBI): domain Eukaryota; kingdom Metazoa; phylum Chordata; class Actinopteri; order Cypriniformes; family Cobitidae; genus Paramisgurnus; species Paramisgurnus dabryanus. Next base: position 11,738,155 of record NC_133354.1, read on the forward strand.
CCGAACGTTCACAAGAAAGGTAGGAATATGCCAAAGAAGGTGCATCGTATTTTGAGGGCATGCATGCCCAGCAGGAATACAGATGGTAGAGGTTAGAAAAAGTTAGACAAAAGAATATAACGTGAAATAATGAAATCGACGTAAAACGGAAATCCATATTGTTTGAGAGAGAATGTGTTATGAAAACTGCATAAAAGCAACGCGATCCTGATTTTCTCCGCATACGCCACTCATTCACGAGAGAGTGAGCACGCTCTGTAGAGGGCAAGAATGCTTGTTAATTGGCCCGTGAATCAGATTGGTTTATCCTTGGAGCGAGATAAGGGATCCATAATTTATCCGAGACAAAAAAAAATGAAAGAAATGTAATTATTTTCCTGCTCAGTAGAGCATGTAGAGACGAGGTCTGATGATTATTGAATTCTCACCATCTTCTATTACACAGTGCCGCCCAGGCTGGATCCACAGTCGGAGCTGTGGGGAGCTGGTGAGGGTTCTGTAGCCCCCTGTCACGTTCATCCGCTCGGTAACGTCGAGAGATGCGACGCGCTGCTGTTTTATTGGCATCGGGCGTGTTTGTCTTCATTCAGGAACAGCTGAGGCGGATGCGAGACCGGTTGTGTGAAAAGAGCAGCTGGGGAGAACTATGATGTGTGCTTGACTCCCTACTGGGACGTACTGAAAGCACAGACAAGCACGCCACACAAACGGATGTGCGCGTGCAATCGAGAGACCGATGCGGGGAACGCATAACGCATTTCCACTCAAATTATTAATTGTTTAAGGATTGTCATTTCTGATGCAGGGAGAAAACAGGGATGTGGGGGGTCTAACCCATTTAATAAAGACTTGTAGCTCACCTTGTAAAAAGTTTGCTTTAAGAAACTGTTAAAATATTTTGTTTTAACCAGCGAAAAAGGACAAAACAGATAAAGGATCAAACATTTAAAAATGCTATAAATAGGATACTGTAAATAGGCTACTGAAAATTAACATATATATAATATAATATATAATATTCCACATACTATAAAAAGATAAGAAAAAAATAATTTTTTTAAGAGCATAACTGAAAGGTACTTTAGGGAACAAATCACGATTCTTCTATGGCATCACTATAACACATTTATTTTTAAGAATGTATGCATCTCTACATGAAGGCCTATTTAAATGAGTTTTACCAATGTGGTGTTCCAAATTTTAGGTTAGGCCATAAGCAATGTTATTTTAACAAAAATAGTAAAAAAAAAAGTAGATTGTCAAAAGCAGAGGTCTTTAAACTTTTTCAGGTGAAGGACACCTTAATGGGTGTTATTTACATAACATGTCTGGGTAATATACTTATGCCGCAATAATTAGCATGTCTGGAATGGAGCGGATATTAAACCTCAATACTGTATGACACTTGCTGTTAACGGCCCCTACGCTGATAGGATTTTGTTTCTCTTTCCCTGTTTCATCCTCAATCCCGAGAAAATGAGACTAAAGACCAAATTATATATATTATATAATATATCCTCTATAGAATCAGCTATGTCTGGCTCTCTCTCAATAGTTTTTTTCCCTCCTAGGACGTTTTCGTACCTGACTAAAAAAAGTTGGGAGGTTTTTTCTCCTAGGGGTTTTTTTCAACCCCTGGGGAGTCAGCCGACATTAGCTTAACTTAGCACCCTTTTCTATGTGTTACATTATTACTACACTATTACTAAGTTTAAATTTTTATTAGTAGCCTAATGCATTTTTGTTGAAGACCCATAGTCAAAAGTGTTCTTTATGGAGAACATTGTGGCAAGCTGAAGAGGTCACGCCATAATATTTTTTCAATTTTATGAAAAAGCATTGTGAAAAACAGATGTATGTGTTGTCCTCAAAAAAAATTTGTCTAATGTGTGAAACAACACAAAATGCTGTGAAAAACTTTTCTCCATACTTTTCAGTTTTAATCAAACGTTTTCACTCCTAAACTAAACTTAAAATAAAGGTGATGCAACAGGTTCCTCGAAGTTCTACTGAGGGAAATGTATAAGTTTTAGTCAATCCATCCATCCATCCATCAGAACCATTTTTGGTTCCCCAAAGAACCATTCGATTAAAGGTTCTTTGAAAAACACTTATCTTACCTTTTAATGGTCTGTAGAACTTTCAACATGTTATGAAGCAGAAAGGCTTTTCAGATGTTAAATGTTCTTTATGGAACAATACAATCAAAAATGGTTAATCTATGGCATTATGTAGCCTCTTTATTTTTAGAAGCATACTGTATACTCGATGTCCACCAAAATTGAATTGCACAAATAACATTTCTAGTTGGTAGGAGGGACCCAAATCGTGCTATTCCGCCCCACCACATTGTATAAAAGGAGATAGTTTATGTACTTCAAACAAGATTAAAAGGACAAATAAATAGAAATTACCATAAACTACTTGTTACAGAAGATACAGTGGTTATTTAATGAGAAGCCCTGTCCTTGAAAATGCATTAATGCTAATTTGTCAAGTTCTATGAATAGATTATTAACAAATTCAAGCATGAATAGGCTCGTAATGTACAGAGGACGTGTGGCTGAGAGTGACAAATAAATGATGGGATTTAAAGGCAGGCAGGGAAAATATGTAAAAGAGTGCTAAAAAAAGAAAAAAAAATTCGCCTTCATCTCTGGACAATCTTTGACTCAATTGCAGCTCTAATAACAAGGTGGAGAGGATTACACTCTTTTGCTCTCAAAAGAAAAAAAACTCTCATTTCACCCCTCGCTCAAGCCATGATTACCGTTTCCAAGGCAACAGTTCCTCCATGTCTCCATGGCAGTGACAATGTCCTCTCAGGAGTCTACACTGTGGTCAAAGGGAAGGAACATTCACTTCCTTCGTAAAAGCAAGCCACCTTAAACAATCAGACTCACAGTATCAGAGGTAGTTTTAGGAGCGCTGCATGGAGTGCACTGTAGAAAGAGAGAGAGAGATAAAGAGAGGCATCATCTGTAAGGCAGGTAGGAAAAAGGACACCTTGCACTGCTGTAATTGAATCACTACTCATCAGTGACGCTGCTGTGATTTTCTTGGCCTGGACTGTTTCCAGGGTCATATTGCGAGATACCCCTGCATACACACAAACAATCACAATCCATACTTTTTTCCACACATACACAAATAACTTCTATCACCACACATGCATACATTACTTTAGCTTCTCATTTAAATAGTAAGCTGGGTTATATTTAGGGTTTATATGCGTATATATATATATATATATATATATATATATATATATATATATATATATATATATATATATGTATATATATATATATATGTGTATATATATATATATATATATGTGTATATATATATATATATATATATATGTGTATATATATATATATATATATATATATGTATATGTGTATATATATATATATATGTATATATATATATATATATGTATATATATATATATATATGTATATATATATATATATATATATATATATATCAATTTCTCATTAATGCAATTATCTAATCAACCAATCACATGGCAGTTGGTTCAATGCATTTAGGGGTGTGGTCCTGGTCAAGACAATCTCCTGAACTCCAAACTGAATGTCAGAATGGGACAGAAACGTGATTTAAGCAATTTTTTGGTTGTTGGTGCCATACAGGCCGGTATGAGTATTTCACAATCTGCTCAGTTACTGGGATTTTCACACAAAACCATTTCTAGGGTTTACAAAGAATGGTGTGAAAAGGGAAAAACATCCAGTATGAGGCTGTGGGCGAAAATGCCTTGTTGATGCTAGAGGTCAGAGGAGAATGGGCTGACTGATTCAAGCTGATAGAAGAGCAACTTTGACTGAAATAACCACTCGTTACAACCGAGGTATGCAGCAAAGCATTTGTAAAGCCACAACACGCACAGTCTTGAGGCGGATGGGCTACAACGGCAGAAGACCCTACCGGGTACCACTCATCTCCACTACATATAGGAAAAAGAGGATACAATTTGTACGAGCTCACCAAAATTGGACAGTTGAAGACTGGAAAAATGTTGCCTGGTCTAATGAGTCTCGATTTCTGTTGAGACATTCAGATGGTAGAGTCAGAATTTGGCATAAACAGAATGAGAACATGGATCCATCATGCCTTGTTACCACTGTGCCGGCTGGTGGTGGTGGTGTAATGGTGTGGGGGATGTTTTCCGGGCACACTTTAGGCCCCTTAGTGCCAATTGGCATCATTTAAATGCCACGGCCTACCTGAGCATTGTTTCTGACCATGTCCATCCCTTTATGACCACCATGTACCCATCCTCTGATGGCTACTTCCAGCAGGATAATGCACCATGTCAATTTGTTCAAATTGGTTTCTTGAACATGACAACGAGTTCACTGTACTAAAATGGCCCCCACAGTCACCAGATCTCAACCCAATAGAGCATCTATATATATGTATTTCAATTTTTAGCCTATTTATAAAATACAATGTTGATTAGTTTTAATGCGACTAGCACAATCGTAGTACATACATCATGAATACTTGACATATATATTGTCCAGTTCTACATTTTTAATAATGGTCTTAGTCTGGCAGTATGTTTTCATAAAGGACCTTTAACATCCAAGAAACCTTGAGAAACCAAAAATTCACTTTTAAGAGTGTAGCTGGGATAGAACATATATGCCTGTGAGTGGTAGAAAGTATGGTTTAAGTTCACCCAAAGAGACTCCAACAGTGACTGTTGGACCCTCAAGCAGTAACCCAGACTACTACACATTTGATACGCAGAAAAGAATGGCATTGAATACATGATGAGACTGCATATTTTACTGTTTCACCATCAAATCCTACATTTTTTGTTGTTGCACAGTAAAATAAGAGATCAGTATTTCCAATGCACCATCTAGAAGAAGAAACGGAATAAGTAGGAGCTAAGATTTGCAAAGTCTGGCCTCTCTACAAGTGACCTGAAAATCACTGACTCTAGGAGATACAATGACCTGGCTGTCTACCATTGATGACACAACAGAAACCTCAGCACAGACGTAGGCAAGATATTGTGCTATAGTCTCCACAAAAGAGTGGCAGACTGATATTCTCCTGCATACAGAGCAGACTAGCTATGGATTTATCCAAAAATAAAAGGTTCAAAGAGATCCAAAAGATATAGACATGAAAGGACAAGGTGAGAGTGTGGGTTTGTCACCGGTCAAAGGAAGCAAACACAAAGCTCGAGCACACCTTCACTAGTCACACACATGAAGGAACCGTGCTGGGCCTTTACCGATTTGTTCGATGTAAACTTGCCAACTGTAAATCACGCACAGGCACTTAAAGCCATTATGAGCATAATTGCTTTGTGCTCTCTCTAATCCTCAGTCGCTAATCAATAGCGTCATTCTTCTACATGCCCCATGCTGTTCTCATGGCAACACGACAGTGGCATCTTTCTACACAGGACGCTGACATAAAACCCGCACAAATCATTTAAGGCAAATGTCAATACAGCAAATGGCCATCGACAAATTACAAAGATGCATACAAACATGGGGTGCTGCCTCTGTGAAGGTCTCTGCTACTTGAATGTTTCTACCTGATCTTACCTATACAGGGAAAGTCTTTGGCTTGCCTATAAGACATTGTAAAGCACTTTTATTTATAATGATAGATGACTGGGAACAGTTTTTATGATGAAAAGAATAGAACGTCACATATTTAAAAGAAGTAAAGAAAAAAAGACTCAAGTTTTTAACAAGTCACAGTCTTAAAAATTAGGCTATATCACTTTTACAACTTTGAAATTTCAGTGGCAGGCGCTAAACAATTATCGCCTGTGAAGAAAATGCTAAAAATAAACTTTGCCAGGTGCACTGTAGGAAAAAGTTTGGTTTATTTTATCTTACCCAATAAAACTGAACGCTACTAATCCATAAAGCCCCCTGCTGTTACACTAATTGAGTTCAATATGTAAGAGTCTCTCTCGCTCTCTATCTCTCTCTTCATTGCTCATCTTATTTTCTCTCACGATCACTTTGTTGTTGCCCTTGCAAATGCAAATGTAAACAGTTTTTAACAATTTTGTTGCTTTTAGTTTGCGTCTTAACTTTGAGGTCATCTATATGCAAGTGTTCTCACAGCTTTAGATTATGTTTACCCAACAACGATGGAAAAGATTTTCCTTTGGGTTTTTCACTTATGGATGCCATCATCTTTGTGAAACAAACAGTGTTCACATATCGACACTGTATTATTTATGCATGCAAGACCAGTAGCTGGTGATGTCACTCTATGTATCTAAACCATAGACCAGGGTTCCCCAAATCTTACCTTGGAGGGCCGGAGCACTGCAGAGTTTAGCTCCAACCCTGATCAAACACACCTGAGCAAGCTAATCAAGGTTTTCATGATCACCAGGTGGGTAAGTTTGATTAGGGTTGGACCTAAACTCTGTAGTGCTCCGGCCCTCCAGGGTAAGATTTGGGAACCCTGCCATAGACTGTACAAAAATAGACTTAGTGTCCGTGACGTCACCCATAGGTTTATAAAGATCGTTTTTGAAGCCAATAGTATGCGGGGCCTGCTGTCGCCATATTGGCCGCGCGTCACTGCGCATCACTCGTGGATATACGAAAATGGGTAAAGAGGCGGGACGTGGGCGAAACTGAGGTGGCTGGTTGCTAAAACCACGCCCACCTAGCTCGACTCTAGTGACAGCAGTGGCAGTTCAACCGTAACTCAAGTGACCACGCCCTTAATTATGCAGAACTTTAAGGCTTAATATAATTTAAACGGATGAGTTACAAAAAAAATACTCCCCTTACAGTTGTCATGAAGGGCAAAATAAGCTATATAGACCAAAAACACTTTTAGTACCAGGCTGTAAACATAATTTTTTAATTTTTCGGCTCTAATGATAGGCATTTTAACATGGGGGTCTATGGGAATTGACTCCCTTTTGGAGCCAGCCTCTAGTAGCCAGTCAGTGAATTACAGTTTAAATCACTTACGTATTGGCTTCATCATAGAGATCAGAAGGTTGCCCCTCGACCTAAACACGTAATACGCATGCGCATGACATCACCGTTTCATAGTTAACATTTAGAAAATTATGGTATTCATTTGAAAAGTGCTTGCATTTTAAAGCCCCCAAAACTATTTTTATTAAAAAACAGTGTGATGTACACCGCACTAGTCGTAAAACCAACATTAGCTAGAGACTGACTCCAGAAAGGACTCAATCCCATAAACCCCCACGTTAAAATGCCCAACTTTACAGTAGAAATCATTTGTTTACAGCCTGGTACCAAGTATTTTTGGTCTATATAGCAAATTTTGCACTTCATGACAACTGTGAGGGGTGTGATTTTTTTTAACTCATCCATTTAAATTAAATTAAGCTTTAAAGTTCTGCACGGCGTCGGCGTGACAACTTTAGTGACAGGTGAATTGCGGCTGCTGTTACTACTGTTGAGCTAGGCTGGTTTAATGGTTTTTAGCAACCAGTCACCTTAGGTCCACCCAATTCCTGCCTCTTTGCCGATTTTCGGTTATCCATGAGTGACATGATGGCGCCTGCAGGCTCCGCCTACCTTAAAAATGCTCTTTACAAACCTGTGGATGATGTCACAGACACTACGTCCGTATTATTTATAGTATATTAGAATGCCCTAAATAATATTTAAGAAAATACAGAGCCGCATAATTTGAAACCGTCAGTCCTTCCTCTCTCAGTTAAACAGATAAATATATCTACATAAAATGTTTAATTTATAAGCATCCACTATTTCTGACCTGCAATAGCAATTATTAAATCATAGTTTATGGTTATGTTGTAAACTGACAGAGCGATGCGAGTTTGCATAAACTATTCCGAAGTAGCTATCTGACTATTGGTTTATATTATCCAATAGCTCAAGTTGCCTGCCAATTTAAGAAGACCAAATTGTTATCATTAAATGAAAGGTTACGCTGCCAAAAAAAAAAAAATAGTAGTAATATTGGTACATGGAATAATGTGCACTACTTAATCATTAAGGAACATTTATTTAGAAAGTAGATAGGGCCATTTTTGTTTTTATATTGACCTTTACACATTAAACATCTATACACATTCTGCACAACCTTTACTAATGGTTCACACAAGTCCAGGTTGCCACGCAACCCAGCATTCTTCAGTCCAAGTTCACTACCGATCTTCGTTAATCAAGACCTGAGGAGATATGGCCAGAAAAAAGAAAATGAGAGAGAGAGAAAGAGAGAGAGAGAGAGAGAGAGAGAGAGAGAGAGCAGGTGCGCATTAGCGCAAACCCCAAGCCTGCCCACAACTCCCAATTAAATGCTTGATGGTCATTACGTATTCAGGTGATGAGAACCTTCACACTTGAATCCGGCTTTCACATTCCCTAATATCCTCTGCTTTACCTGCATGCATATTAATCGGCGGATTTAAATCATGAGACCTGATTTGTCACTAATGAACTGTACAATGCATCTGTCATTATTTATGTTATTTCCTTCCTCCCCCCTCCTCTCTGCCTCCCGCATTCTTTTGGCAGGTAGTGCGCTGACACAGAAGTGTGTAATTAACTCAGTGAGGCTGTAGAAAGCAGTGTGATCTGTCACCAGCCGGGCCCCGTCAGCGTTACACAGCTTTACACCACCTGACTGCCTCTCATTAGAAGAAAAGTGTGTATGTGTGTGAGTGTGATTTAGCAGCCTGATGCATGCATCTCTACACAAACATGCTCTTAAAGGAATATATTCCACTTTCATAAAATAATCTGATAATTTACTCACCACTATGTCATTTGTTCATTTGAAAATAATTTTTTCTCCATATACTGGCCTTAAGTGGACCTCAACAGTTTGCAGTTTAAAGCCAATTTAATATTGAAGTTGCAATGCAGCTTTAAAGGGCTCTAGACAATCTCAGCCAAGGCATAAGAGTCTTGTCTAGAAAAATGATTGTCATTTTAGCAAAAAATAAAAATAAGGTAACACTTTACTTGAAGGGGTGTTAATAAGACTGACATTATACTTTCATAAACATGACATGACCCGTGCCATGAATATGAAGGAAATTTTATGCACGCTGTTATTAAGTGTCATTCGTTCAATTATGTCATTTTTAGTGTAAAGATGACATTGTTTGAGATGTCTTTGTTATGAAAACTTGACCTTAACCATTACATCATAACATTGGCATGAATAAAAAATTAAATTTGTCATTAAAATGTCTTTATGTGATAATACTCATAGTTTTATAACAGCATCATGAATATTTTTCTCGACCTCAACTACGGTGGTACAAATATAATTTGTCTTTAAAATGTCATTAAGTGTTAATACTCTGTCAAATTGTTTTATAACAATGTCATGAATATTCTTATGTTCATAATGTTTTCCTCCAGGTGTTTAAGAAATAAAATTAATCATCCAATAATAATAATAATAATAATAATAATAATAATAGCAACGACGATGACGACAACAACAACAACAACAACTATTATTATTATTATTATTATTAATATTATTAAAATTGATAAAATTATATTTTATTGCATTTGGAAACCCATTCACCTAAAATTAAATTATATCACTATAAAACTAAAAATTACATTAAACTTAATTAATAAAATGAATTCAATGGTTTTGTTAGTTTTTTCTTCTAGACATCAGCCTGTTTTGAGGACAGTGAAAACAGCGCTATACAGATAAGTAAATTGTGTGAAAAATACCGCGTTTTTTACACATGAAACATGAACACATTTTATGTTGCCCACTATAAACACAATCTTCAAAAACACAGAAAGAACGGGAGCTTTAAGGTATTTAAATTATTTTACATAGTATTAACACTTTTTAATGAAGTTCAATTTGTACCACTGTAGTTGAGGTCAAGAAAAATATTCATGATCTTGTTATAAAACTATTTGACAAAGTACTACCACTTAATGGCATTTAAATGACAATTTAATGTAATGTTAGTCCATAAAGCTAGGTAGTTTCTGGAGAAAGAGGACCGTTCATATGTTGTTGTATGTGGAATGATACTAATCAATGTCTTGTGTTATTTTATTGTTTAAAATGGTCCACAAGTGTGCGTTTCCCATATGTAACGCTTGACCTTTCGACGTGATTATGTCATACATAAGGTCACGCTAGCACGTCACACGACTAGAGCAAGACGATAAGTTGTAGTTGAAAAGGTTTTGTTTGTTTTTTTGGGGAAAATTACGATAGTTTTGCTAGATAAGACCCTTGCCTTGGATGGGAAGCTGCATTGAAACTGCATTGAAACTGCAAACCGTTAAATGCGCTCTAAGCAAATCTGTGTTACGTCACTTCTTGTTGACGTTCGAAGTGTTGTCAAAAAAACGAAGCGTAGCTAACTCCTCCCCTTCCCCTCCCTTCTGTGCTTTCTGAAAGAGTCATTGACCACTTTGTTTTTGTTGCAGTTTGTGTAGCCTGGGCTGTCTACAGAGACTGCGTTTTAACAGTGTGTTCAGGGGACAGTTAGATAGCAGATAGTGATGAGATGTTTACTGTATGAAACAAAAAAGTGTTATGGCCTAAAACGCGTGAATTCGCTTTGAGCACCTTTAAGGTCCACTTAAGTCCACTATATGGAGGAAAATCCTAGAAGGTTTTCCTTAAAAGAAAAACTTAATTTCTTTTCAAAAGAAGAAAGAAAGACTTAAACATCTTGGATAAAATGGGGGTGAGTAAATGATCTGGATTTTTTATGAAAGTGGAGTAATCCTTAAAAGGAACAGTTCACTCAAAACTGGATTTAACAATGATATTAACCAGTTATATAACTTTTAATGAAATAAATATGCACACTTTAATGATAATTTTGTCCTTTTGATTAAGCTTTAGTCATCATTCACTGTAAGTGTGTGGACAGGAATGACTACCACAGAAACTCTACTTTTATGTTTCACAGCAAAAAGTCATAAAGGTTTCGTAGAATAATTGATGCTGTTTCAAACAATTTCTTTAAATCTCATTTCTTTTCAGCAGTAACACTTTCTTATTTGCAGCCAGAGGTCCCGGTGGTCTTCTCATCGTGATGACACCCATTAGCTAACACAAGAGACATCATGGCACATAATTCATGCATTACATGCAACCGGCTTGAGGCTACTTAAGTCTAACTAATATGCAGAGAGAAAAATCTTCTCATTTCATACTCTGGATTGAATCTGTAGTAAATTGCCTCCACCTATCCTACAGTAGCACAGCGGAGAAGCACAGGAAATGAAGGAGAGAGAGAATACTGCCGAGACCACGTTTAGTGAGGCTGAAAGTCTAATTATATTGGGCAGCTGCTCTCAATAGGGTTTACACAGCAGCATGGGGTGAACAGGTAGAAAGGTCAGGCTTTCGGAGACTCTGGAGGACGCAACACAGGACACAGGGTGGGATGTAAATCGTTCAGTAGAACAACAGTTTCTCACAGGCTACAAACAGAAAGTAGACAGGGTGGTGGCAGCTTGGTGCTTAGAGACTCGGGTATGTGGGATGGGGAAGTTGATGTTTAATATCCGGATGGGGTGTCATTGTGCCCTAGTGCTCTGTGGGGAATGATTTCGCAATTAGTAACATCATATAGTAGAAATCCATCATAATCAGCATTATTCATGCATTAACATGAATTGCATTTGGCAGACACTTTTATCCCAAGCGACTTACAGTGCACTAGGGCTGTCAAAAGATTAAACGCAATTAATTGCATACAAAATAAAAGTTTGTTTTATTTATTTATATTTATTTATATATTTTATTTTATTTATATATAAAAAAGATTTACAAAAATAAAAAATATATATATTATATATATAAAATATATAAATAAATAAATATAAATATATAAAACAAACTTTTATTTTATTTATTTATATATATATATATATATATATATATATATATATATATATATATATAATATATATATATATATATATATATATATATATATATATATATATATATATATATATATATATATATATATATATTGTATACACAGTACATACACAAATATATTATGCATATATTTACTGGGTAAAAACCATGACCGCATTTTGTATTTTATTTTACAGACACTAATAAGCCTGAAGCCAAAGCTACAGTATTATGTTCAGACAACTCAGGATGTACTTTAAAGAAATCTACACAATGTCTCTCATCACATTACATACTGAAATAAATACGCAAGCTAAAGTAAATTTGTAGAGGGTCTCCAACATGCATGTGCTCGAAATAATGTGTGAAAATGAAAACTGGTTGGGTATATTTAATGATCATAAGCACCAGACTAAGCCTGAATCAGCCAAATCCTCTGGAAGTCATGCACGTCACAGACAGGAAAAGTCTCTCTGCGGGAGTGTTATATAAAGACTGTCAAAAAATGAGGAGTCTGCTATATTTTTACCATTACCACTCCAGGGGTCTTTTTATGTACTACCTTAAAGGTGTACAAATGTGTTTCAGGATGAATCAAGCAGAAGTGGGGGGCGATCTCAAAGCAAATTAGGCTGGATAAAAGTGGAAATGCTAGGGTGATTTTGAACTTCATATAGCTATGTTTCAAGATAAATTCCCCACATTCCTCTTGGGCTATCCAGATGTTGAGGTTTCCTTTCAAGTTCCAAGACAAGAAAAGTAGGTTATACTTATAATGGAAATTGTATACATTATTCTACATCTATTTCAGCTAGCATTACATCTAATGTTCCTCAATCTCAATTGGTACAGTATTGTGGTAGCATGCCAAAGGCCATGTGCTTAATTCCACTGGAACAGACATAATGACAAATCAAATACCTTTGCATTGGATAAAAGCACACATTAGAAAATTTTTTAAGATCTATTCATTCATGGCTAAAAAAAGATCTAAAATGATATGCTGCAGATGCTTACATTCAAAATGATTTACTGTACATTCAAGCTATACATTTTATCAATGCATGCATTGCCTGAAAATCAAACCCATGACCTTGGCATGCACTATGCACAACCAGTGGAGCTTCACTTTAAATGCATTTTGTAACCTTGATCCTCTTGTCTTCTACAGTCTGTTTTGACTAAGTATGATCTGTTAATCTATATATATCATATAAAACTTTAATGAAAATTTTGAAGGCTAAAAGGAATGAGATTTACTATGGTCTTGGGAAAGCGAGTACATCAAATGGTGTTTGGTTTTGTAGAACACAGGGACCAATGCCTGAATTGAAGAATTACAATTTCCTATCACAATGCAAAGGTAGCTGTAAGTGGTTGCCAGGTTGGTGCAATGAACACGATAAAATGCTGGGTTGTTTCAACCCATGGTTGGGTAAAATATGAACACAACCAAATCCTGGTTTGACTTAACCAAGAAATGTGTCTATTCAAGCTTTTTAAATCCCTTCAAAAGAAACAAATTTCAATATCAGCAATATATTTGTTACAATAAAATGCAGTTGATACATAAGTGGCCTTTAATGTAGCAAGAGGCTTTTGAAACAAGACAACTTAGTTACTGCATGCACCAGCAGAGGTTTTCTCTTAGATACCAATTAGAGATGCACAGATATATCCAGAGGTGGAAAGAGTAGCCAAAAACTTTAATCAAGTAAAAGTATATGTAACTAAAGATATAATTACTCAAGTAAAAGTTATGATTTTAAAATTTACTTGAATAAAAGGTAAAAATTATGCAATGAAAAGAATACTTAAGTAGCAAGTTACAAGTACCTTTAAAAAAAACACACATTTGGCCTGTTTGCTTTGTAAATAATAAACTCAAAAGACTCATTTATTTGCAATACTTTGTAAATAAATTAACGAATTCCCCAGAAACACGAGACCACAATTTTAAAATAAAATACACATTTCGTAATGAATTGAAATGCAGTAACGAAGGAACGCTGCACAGTGTAACAAAGTAAAAATAAAAAAATTCAAATTTTAAAAATATACTTAAATAAGAGTAAAGGACCGTTCACATTATAATGATAACTATACAAAATATAGTTTTGAAAATCGATACAACTAACAATATCGCTGGGATCACTTTCTGAGCGTTTTTTCCCCACCTGATGAACGATAAACCATTGACAGTCAATCGAATCTATTTGAACACGCACTTGAAATGACAATGGAAAAGTTCAATGCAGAGGTCTATAGCTAACATAAAATTACCTCAGGTATCCAGCGCTGATACAGTTGACTATGCCAAAAGGTAAGATATTAACTTAGATTAAACTAGATTCACTGTTTAGACTAATGAAATGCAGCATGTTGAGGACATCTGCATGGGTACCCGCTGTGTAAATGCAAAAAGATCAGCATTTCTACATATTCAGTGCCCCACGCGTGAGCAAATTAGCATGAAGTTATCAATATTAATGCTAATATTGCTATCGTTAAAGTTGACGTTATATTTATTGTAATAATGTGAACAGCCCTTTAAATTACCTTTTTAAATGTAATCTTAAGAGTACATATTTTCCTAAATCTTACTCAAGTAAATGTAATGATGTGTACCGCTTTTCTTACCACCTCTGGATATATCAGCCAATAATCGGTAGCGATCGATAAAAGTAAATTTTTTACACTACCCGCTATCAGGCAAACGTTTAATAATGTTAAGTATAATATATACTGTCAACATGAAATGTAAAGACATCACTATTACATTTACATTTATTCATTCAGCTAACGCTTTTATCCAAAGCGACTTACAATTGCTAAATATGTCAGAGGTCGCACGCCTCTGGAGCAACTAGGGGTTAAGTGTCTTGCTCAGGGACACAATGGTGTTTCACAGTGGATTCTACCCCGGGTCTCTCACACCAAAGGCGAGTGTCTTATCCACTGCGCCATCACCACCTCACTAGTTTTATGTTTAATATTAATGGTCATTATATGAATGAATAACATTCAGAAAATTTAATCTTAAGAATTTAGTTAATGCAAGTTATTAAAACCACCTAAATCAGTATCGGCATCGGTATCAGCAGATATCAGTCTGAATAATAAGGTATCTGTGAAAAAATGTTGATGCATCTCTAGTACCAATACATACATCCTACACAAACACACTCGACAAATAAACAAGCCTTTTCCTTCCCATCATACCTTCACTGCATTTCAAAACACACATAATCTCTGTCCATTCAAATGCATTTTCTGTTCATTAGCTTTGCCCGCAGCGGCGCATTAGGCACCGTGCCGGCCATGAAGCGCTGTGTGAGGCTCTGTCCGCTCCCCAGGGATCTATTTATTTACTGATACTATCAGAACAGAGCCGTGTGGAGGACACAACCTCCACCAACGCCCTGTTTACAGCTGCCAGGTCACGGCGCTCTTCCCGCACCGAGATAGACTCCCTTACCTTCGCTGCCCCTGCGGTTTGCTTCTTTTTGGGTGGCCTGATGCAAGCAAGCACAACAGGCTTACAGACAATGAGGCAAACAATACAGGAGATGGTAGAAATAAATACTGCCTGAATCAATTGTGGTGCGAGTGACAGTGATGTAACTCAGAAAGGGAGGGGTGAAAAGAGACAATCAGTGAGACTTAGCAAAAAAATCTGTTTTGCATGCATGTTTTTTCTTCCTTTTTTTAAGTGCACCAATGGTATACAATTATAAAGAATGAATACATGTAGTAAACTATGATCAAAAAATATATTTTGGTGAACTATTGAAAACCGCAGTACAAAATGAATGTTTTCAAATTCACACCTGTAGAAAGTGCTAAACCTTTTCTGTCGCATTTATCCACTTTCAGAATTCGTGAGAACATGCAGGTATACTAGCGAGACCTCTAATAAACACAAACGCATGCGCCCCCATGCACCACCAAGGACACCCGAGCTTTGGATCTCGCCTTTCAAGCATGTTTTGTTCACAAGTTGATCACAGAAAATCTGACTCCGGGGGTTTTGTTTAACAGCGTGTTCCTTCATCTCCGCTTGAGTCGGAATCATTAAACACATCCACCGGACAGTGAGGGAAACACACACGGCTTGTTTGTCAATTTCAGAGGGAACAGAGACGAATCTACGGTTAATGAAGAGAGCTCGAAGCAGGCCTTTGAAGTTGCTAAGCCAGCAGAGCACTCGGCAAACACTCTATTGTATAAGCTGCATGAGGCAGACTTAAGCGGAGCATCTTCTCAATGATGAGGAGAATTTTCTCTAAGCTCATGAAAAGAAAGTGATGGTAATACTTCTGCGCAATGCGCTCGAGGATCAGGGGAGGGTGGGGGGAGAGAAAGTGAATAGGGACATTGGGAAAGAAATAAAGAATAAAACAAAGAGAATAAGGAAAATACAGTAGGAAAAGCTTGGGTCTTGTGCATGCGAGTATGACATCTCATAAATCTATGGCATGTCTAAGCATCCAGAAGAAAGAAATCAAGACTGCATTTTATGTTTGTCTACACAATCTTTAACTAGAATACAATTCTTGTTAATAATGAATAATGTATTATACTGTATGTAATGTAAACAATCATGAACACACAAAATTAAACCCAAAAGCGGATGATCTTCCCCTAAGAAGCACATTAAACCTGCATACAATTGAATATTACAGAGTCTATTTACAGTGGCAGACAAAGTAGGTAACCCCCTAGGAATAAACAGTTTTTTAACTGTGATTTGCCATAAAATGTGATTAGATCCTCATCTAGGTCATAACAATAGACAAACACAATGTGCATAAGCTGACAACACACACATAATTCTAGTTTCTTGAGTCTTTTTTGAAAACACCCATTAAACATTCACAGTGCTGGAGGAAAATGTAAGTGAACCCATAGACGAATTACTTTAATGAAAGCTAATGTGTGTCAAAAGCTGGAGTCCATTTAATAAAATGTGTTTAAATGTGTGGTTAAGTGCAACTTTGATTGATAAAAAGATACTTAAACATTTTAAGATTGCTGTCCTTAAAAAGCTGTCCTTAAAAAGAGTTGTTGCTCTCCACAAAGCCGAAAAGGGATACAAAACAATATCAAAATGTTTAGACATCCATCAGTCGACAGTAAGACAAATTGTCTATAAATAGAGACAGTTTAATACTGTAGCTACACTTACTAGAACCCCATTCACACAGACCTCTGGTCCCAGAAAATACCCGTAAAATTGCCAGACAAGCATCTGTGTGAACAAAAACTCGTTTTGTTAATCTTCTGGGATCGTTGCCGGAAAGAGGACCTAGTAAGATACGCAGGTAACCCTCTGTGTAAACAGAAAGCCGCAAGCATGCCGTGAAGGGCGTGTCGAAGTGAGGACGCGCACGTCATCATCACAACACAAGTTATGGTTCAGCTCCTTACAACGAGAGATAGCATGCATATAAACATTCACCACGAGAAATGTTGCAAACTAGATTGAAGCAGTTATCAGGAAATGATATATGAGACGCATAAACAATGAAGCACGTGCCGTAGTGAGGACGCGCGTGTCATGGCAACATGAAGTTGGTTCAACTCTTTAAAATGAGGGATTTACAACATTCACTAAGAGAAATGTCAGCAAACTGGACTGAAGCAGATATCAGGTAAGTTAGCTCGTTACTTACTGCGTTGAAACGGAGATCATTCAGCAGCATAAAAGAATATCGTGTCACGTGCTCATTTGAGCTATAATAAACGAAAATACCCGCATGTCAAATATCCACTCTGAAGCTGAAATCATTCACCAGCATAGAACTGTGCGTTCACGTGCTCCTTTGTAGTCTTATCATAAACAAAAATGCACGCGAGTTGTTTCTGGAGAGAAAAATAATATATAATATGCAAACTTCAGACGCTGCGTAGAAGAGAGGGCGGGACTTTCAATAGGCGTGTCTTTCCGGGACCGTCACATGCCGGGTAAACTTGGCAGTGTGAATGTAAAAAAATCTAACTATTCCGGAAAAATCCAGGATGCAAATCCCGTGTATTTTACGGAATTTCTGTGTGAAAAGGGCTTAGTAGTGGGCCCACAGCCAAGATGACTCCTAAGGGATTGTGCACACCAAAACTTTTAAATTTGGCTGAAAATGCCTGGAGGACACTGAATGCCAGCTGTTTATCAGCTGAGTGCCAGCTTTCTTCAGCTGAGCGCTTTGGTAGCTGTTATACTTGAGCTGTAAGCCAGTTGGTTGTTGTGATACTTGTCCCAGCCCTCCTCCACTGTGAATGGACAGCCGTGTGAGAACTGACATTGACGAGCAGAGCTCTTTCAACTTTCGACGCTTAGCGCAGAAAAATTTTTGCGCAACGGTTTTCAGGGCAGAAAAAAAAGCTGCTGGCTTATTTGAAAAACGCAGAGCTTCCATTGAAACAATTGAAAACATGTGCCGGCCGCAGGCGTAAAAGCTTTGGTGTGCATGCCCCCTAAGGCACAACGCAGAATACTCAATAAAGTAAAGAAGAACCCACGAGGAACATCTAAAGGCTTGAAGATATCATTGGAACTGGCACACATGAACACATGTTCATGAGTGTACCATACGCAAGTCTTTGAACAGGCACAGTGTCTATCTCAGAACACCACGGAGGAAACCGCTGCTTTTACGAAAAACATTGCTGTAAGATTGAAGTTTACAAAAGAGCACCTTGGCAAAACCCAATGCTACTGGAAAAATATTTTATGGACTGTTGAATCAAAAATTCAATTGTTCAGTAAAAATACTATGGCGCAAAAAGAGCACAGCTTACCAACATCAAAACATTATCCCAACAGTGAAGTATGGTGGAGGGAGCATCATGATTTGGGCATGCTTTGCTGCCTCAGGGCCTGGACCACTTGCCATCATCGAGGGGAAAATGAATGCCCAAGTTTGAAATCATATCCTGCAGGATAATGTCAGGGTGGCTGTCCGCCAAGTTGGTTGATGCAGCCGAACAGTGACCTTAAGCATCGATGTAAATCCACCACAGACTGGTGCCATTTATAGTCAAAGCCCAGACCTTAACCCCTGGGCTGATCTCAAGAGAGCGGTTCACACCAGACAAATGTGTTGAACCGGTTTTGTAAAGGGGAATGGGTAAAAATTCAGATCATATTTTATGGCAAATCACTGTAGAAAACCAATTTATTCATAGGGGTTCACATGCTTTCTTGCCACTGTATGTACTGTATATAAAAAAAACATCTGTCTCACTTTTGGAATGTCTCAGATTTAGGGCTTGAAACTGTTGCATATTTCAACACATCATCTTGTTAGCATTATTGTCTTTAGATGATGACTTTTTAATAAAGGAAAAAAGTGAATGGACATTTTTCAAATGAATTGCAGTAGATTGATTGAAGATTATGGATTCCAGTTAGCCATTTTTTTGATTCTTCGTGCGCTGCAAAATCTTTTGACCCTTCTTAACTTCTCTGTGATCTTCACTGCTTTCATTCTGCAATAACGCAGCTGTCAGACAGCCCAAAGGTGCTGTCACCTCCTCAGCCAGACAAGAGAGAACCACTTACAGTCAACAAATGAAAAGAGATGTAACAGGCAAAGAGAAATCTATACGTGGCTTTAGGCTATGCTTTTATATATTTATGTATTCTACTTCTTTCTCTCTTTCCCTCTCTCTTTCTCTATGTATTGCTCACAGATGCTTGTTAAAAGCATGAAGGAGGAAGAATGCCAAGTGACATTGGATGAAGGGTTGCTTGGGACTTCTGGTGCCTGGGGACGGCCGTGTGTGAAGGTTAAAAATGCTGAGGTGAGTTTTCAGACAAGGTCAGGTGTATGAACGGGGAATGCTTTAGGGCAACAGAATCTAAGAGAGAGATGGAGAGGTGGTGTATATGTTTTAAAATAAAACAAGATGAGGGATTTTATGGTTATTCAGGGAATAGAACTGGTTGAGCTCACAAGCTTGGAAACAGGGTTATTTGCACAGAGTGTTGGCTTTCATTTGCATTGTAATACATGTTCATGGAATAAATCTGTTTCGGAAAAGAGTAATGAATTATGGGAAAGATCCGTGAATAGTGAATGTTTCAAAGATGTTGATGATATGGCCTTGCAGGTAGTACATTTATACTTTTATAAAAACCATAAGGCCGAGAGATGTGACAGGGGTCCTCATTGGTTGGTTAAACACCAGGCACAGCCAGTCTGATATGAAAAGAATTCGAACATGTTTTACGAGTTGGCTAGTTTGTATGAATTACCACGAGGTAATCATGCACAAATTATTAAAAAACAATAATGAAACCCCACCACTAACTCTAACGTCACAGGGGTGAAGGCAAATCGTACACAAAAATGTATGAATGTGGACATACAAATTATTACGAATTTGTCACCTCGTAAAACACGTACAAATTGCCAGGAGATAGCGTTGGAATAACACAGATGACCTCTTCCTCCTGTCTTGATTTTAAGTCAAGCAGATACATGCCCAGTCCTAAATGTCGCACTTTATGTGGACTTTCAGTCTTGTGGCCTAAAATTGCACGTGCTAGCTTAGTCTACGACTCGGCAGGGTGTTTATGCTCCAAAATGTGCTCATCAGCGCCCCATTTGCACCCTTGATGTGGTCTTCGGCGAATCCCACACTGCTGCAGGCTCCATGCACTTTACCAACCCAGAAGTCCTTGCGAAAGAGCAACGGACGTGAGGAGTTCACACTGATGGGCAACTTCTCTTCCTATTTCCAACTTGACGTTTGAGTCTGTCCCAAAATACGACTCATGGACTCGCGTCAAGGGTCCCTAAAGTCTGCATTACATAATGTCATCAAAGTGTGTACTCTGAGGAAGTCCGGAGTGTGCCATTTGGGACAGGGCCATAACTGCAGACTGGAGCTCTCAAAATAGGGGCGTGAACTCCATAAATGGGCGGGTAGGGTTAGGGTTTTTAACCACTTTCTTTTGATTGTTTTAGAACATGAAATGTATGTATCTTAATTTATTGGCTGCTTTTGAAGAGTGTGCAAGCACTGTAAAACAATTGATATCAAATCAACATATATTTTTATGTTACTTTAACTTAACAGCTATTTCAACTTGTTTTTATAAATTATGTCAACTTATCATAGGTCAAAACTTAAAATCCTTAAATTGACATGCATAAGTTGTTTTAACTTCATGATGCATTTTTTACAGTGTGTGTCTGCCTGCTCTCGTACGATGAGGGCACACCGGAGTGATATAAAAGGAATAAAACATCAAAAAATGAATCAAAAAATTTTTCAGAGCTAGTTAGTTTCTCCAACAATGCATTATCCTATGGTGGTTAAGCAGAGAATTATTTAGTTGTACCAGAAACGCACCCCTCATCCTCATGTTTTGTTTTTAACAAGCTAGACTGGACTACAGTACATGCTCAAAAAAAAAAAAAACTTCAGAATGTTAACTGTTTCTGTTTGCAGAACCGTGCCCTGAAGCACTGAAAGACAAAATCAAGCAAACAAACCCTCTGTGATACATCCTAACAATGTTTTAAACAAGCAGACTGGACTAAATGTTCAAAAATAACTCGTTTCTATTGCAGAACTGCACCCCAAAGCACCCGAAGACATAATCAAGCAAAAACTGCGAAACGCCCTGTTTTCAACAAGCCAGACAGAACGAAATGTTCAGAAATAACATAATCCTGAAGCATTTAAGGCCAAACAAGCAATAACAACTTATACAAGGCATCACTATGCACCATGTATCCGTCTATCTGCCCTCCCCCATGCAGGGCTTCATACTAATGTTGTATGCAGTTTAGACAGTTTGACTACAGCCTTAAAAAGGGTCGAATCCATCACCAGCATGTCATCTCCAGGGGGTCAGCCTGACATATCACATTTGTTTCACTTTTTCTCCTTAAGCAGAATTCTTATATTTAACCAGCCAGCTGTGCCACACAGACTCTTTTACCGCAGTAAAACGCAGTTCCCATGCAACTATGAAATGCTAGAGGGTCTGGTGCTATTAATTAGCTTCCGTTTATTGATATATGGTTTCCTCTTGAGGGAAAACAATGCATTCATCTCTGCAACCCTCCCATCTCTTTCAATTTCTCTTTCTGTCTCTCTCTCTCTCTCTCTCACACTTTCTTTCTCTCTCTCGCTTACTCATGTAACATGCGTGCAGGGTAAGAAATGGAAACTGGCATGTGAAAATGCTTTTCTTCACCAAGCAGGTGAAACAAACATGCATTTTCAAACAGGATTTTTCTTTGGGCATGTATCCAGCAATGAGTCCTGGCTTTTAATAATGGGTTACTGCAAAAGCAGAATAGCAACTTTAACATGTTCTTCACCCTTTAAGTCTTTTTAACAGCTTTAAATGGATAGTTCACCCAAAATGCAAATTCTTTCATAATTTATGCACACTTAAGTTTTTTCAAACATGTACAAATTTCAGCAATGTTTCAAAGTCAATGGTGCTCCTGCTTCACACTATATTGCCCAAATTTTTGGGACCCTCCAAATCATTGTTTATTTGAGAAGGATCCCCATTAGGTGACGCCGAATTGACAGCTAGTCTTCCTGGGGTCCAAACAATACATATAACATCCAATAATTACAATCACAATAATTGAGAAAGGAACTGTTAATGCTTCATCATACCAAGACATTTGGGACAATTTCATGCTTACAACTTCGTGGGAACAGTTTGGGGAGGACCCCTTCTGTTCCAACATGACACAAGGAAGCAAGGTCCATATAGACATGGATGAGCGATAAACACACTCCTAAACCTTGTAGAAAGTCTTCCAAAAAGAGTTGAAGCTGTTATAGCTGCAAAGGGTGGGCCAACTCCATATGAAACCCTATGGATTAAGGCAGGTGTCCCAAAACGTTTGGCAATGTATCTTCCACACAAAGAAATATATACAGGTTTGAAAGTAATTCAGTAAAGAATAATTGATGACGGGCCATTGAATTCTAAGAAAATAATGCACACCCAAGGTGGTATGCGGCACGACGCAAAGCAGAGTGCCATTACACCGCGGGTGTGTATTATTTTCAAATAATTCAAAGGACCGGAATCAGTAATTAGCTTATACCACGGTTACCACAAACATTGCTCTGGTGCCTATTTTTAAGACAGTGGCTGTTTCTCAAAGTCAAGGATCCTCAGAAGCCAGAATTTCGAGGATGCTACATCATCGACATCCGTTGAAGGACTGTTTCAATGCCGAGGATCCTCGGAATTTCAGCCAAGGACTGAGTCCTTCGTTCGAGAAATATCCCATATACAGGAAAGGATGCATAGGTGTATCCTTCGTGCTCTTCACGCACTGAAATAACCCACAATCCTATGCACGCAGCACCGAAAGCACACCTTTCATTGACGCAATGACGTGCACTTGCTAGCCTGTTCCATTTACGTGTTCTCCGAATGCTTAAGAGGAGCCTCGCCTAGCCCCTGAAGGAAGTGACTTGTAAGGACTAGTCTTGCCAAGGAAGTATCCTTGACATTGAGAAATGACCATTTGACAAGTAAGGTGTGCGGTTTACTAAAAAATAATCAACACCCATGGAACATTCTAAGCCAATTAGAATATAGCATTCAATTGACCCGTAGTATAAGGGTGAGTAAATAATGACAAAATGTTAATGTGAACTATCCCTTCATATTATGTAAAATCCACTATTACAAGGTGTTTGGCCATGTGCATGTGTGTTGGCAAGGTGTTAACACAACCACCCTAAAATGAAAAAAATTCATACACTCCTCCTTTTTTAGTTCTAATTAAACCAGAGCTGTCTCATTAGACATGTTGATTTGATTCTCTTGTTAATGTGATGTCACACTAACAAAGCCCTACCCACAGCCACTGAATGACTGGTTAACTTTATTCAAAAGCTTTTCTACATGTGTTTGTTAGCACATTATAACACTCATGTGGCTAAAGATACTATTGTTCCGGACTGTATTTGTAGAATCAGATCTATTTTAAACCAAAAGCAGCTCATTTGCATTTAAAGGTGAAAACAACACGTTTTGCTCCCGCCCAAATAGGGGCATTTTGGACTACTACAAATGATGTGTGGGGTATTTTGAGCTGAAGTGTCACAGACACATTCTAGGCACACCTGAGCCTTATACAATATCTTGTAAAAATGTAATATTGGCACTTAAATGGTCTAAAATGTACCATTGTACTGCAAACAGCTTGTTTATTTAATGACAACAATTCAAAAGTAGTCATGCTTTCTCAAAATAAATTGTTTGCAAGCAATATATAAATCACAAAGATATAAAATAATATATAAAAAAAATAATAAACTTAGTTTCAGCTGACATGCACCAACAGCAATCCAAGAATAGCCATTTAATTTAAACATTCACTGTCAATGTCTGTTGAATAAATTCAGTGCTAGATTTTGTTTTCATTGTATATCCAACACATTACAAAAATACAATGGATTTCGAAAACCATTTGACTGAAATTATTGTCATCAACACCACACACACACCAATGGCTGCAAGTTACTATAAAACAGAAAATAGCTTTGATCTGAAAAGATGAACTCTGTGATATCAGTAGCTCTGCACCGTCAGGTCAACATGTTCTGAATCAATATTAAATGATAACATCAAACTAAAATACCAGAAAGCATGCATGCTTTCTCTATGCAGCACAAGACATCATTTGTGATTTATGCAATACAGCAAAATGATGCATGAGAGACTGAATGCAATGGAAAAACAATAGGCCAAACAGAAAGAGCTTCTGTCAATCCACACCTATTGCTGTTCGACAATGCTCAGAAACAAAGCATTGCATTGGCCGGGCGTCATTTAAAAATCAATGCGGAGAGTGCATTAGACTCTCATGAGAAGTCTCTTATTACATCGCTCTTCCCCTCTCACAAGAGACGTGCCTCTCCATCACAATCCATACAAACATTCGTCTTCTGTCCCACCGGCATTATGATGTCATTACATTCGGCAAAGGTCAAGCTAAGGCCGGCCTGAACGACTACTTTCATTGACCGGCCGCTCTTCAGGTCTTCACAAAAGCATTACAGAGCTGTTGACCTCTGAACCGTACTCCTCCGAACATTGGCCGATCTGCCTTTGTCTGTTTACACACATGTACTCCCAAAGGGGAGAAAAGGTAATTTATTGTTGCGTGGACAAGTGGCAGTTCTTTTTCATCCTTTTTTAATTAACTATTGCATGCGGAACGGTTTATAATTAATTTACTTCATCCAATACAGAGCTGTGAAAAACGTATTGTTCATATAAGTGCACACCGGGCCACACGGCATTCAAAGGAGGTTTTGCTGAGAAAAATGTCAGGGATATTTTCATAATAAGTGAAAAGGGAGAGAGAGGAAGAGGATGGGCAGAGAGTAGGAGGGGAAGTCCATGCAAATTGTCGGTAATGCAGTCATAAGCCTGTGCTGGCTTATCACTGGTGCATGTCCAATTTTCTGACTCAAAGCGAGAAGCAGAGCAAATGATTTCCTGTTTGTTTTACAACATCATCATTTTAAAATATGTATTGTCCATTCACAGTAAAAAAAAGATAATAAAAACAGTTTAAACGTTGGCACCTTGTTTATATAGTAATACTGACCTTTTCCAGTTGTTTTGTAAATCTGTATGTTTTCTGTATTTAATCACCATTCTTGTCCACCTGAAAAAAATGACATCGTGCATGTTTAGATTGACAGGAAAGATCTATTAATAACAAAAAATATTTTGGGTAAACTGTTCTTTTAAGTCATGATCCAGATGATCTATAAAAAAACTCAGGGCAGCATGAAAATGTTGCGATGACATCACAGGCTGAGAAGGGTGCATTGCGTGCCAACCTTATATCCATTCAGATCTCATCTTTTGCAATGCATCAGCCATAATAGAATTAATGTTTGCCTTTACAAAACAGCAAACAAACAAGCATAATCTCCTGTCTCTGCCAACAAGAAAAATAAATAGAATTTGGCCGCTAAATCCATGACCAGCATTCCCCGTGTTGAAAGAGAGGATAAATATTAGTTTGGCAATGGGAAATTGGCTGTGTGGCACTTTTAATAACATAGCTCTGGTTTTAAAGCCTGCTGAATTTGCTCCATAAATAACGCCTGCAAATACACACAGTTATATACACACACAGACACTCAGTTTTGCACGCAACTATATTGACAACTAGATCACACACACATACATCTGTGGACACCTTTGAGGCAAAAATAATTTTAATTATAAAGACATTGTTCCTCATTTTATAAATACACATAAGTGAAATGCTTTTGCACATTAATCATGATAATACTGCAGAATTCCTTTGAAATAATATGGTAGAAGAAAACAGTAAGAATTCGATATCATGGTATTACCATCCACAGCAATACCATCACTGTTCCTCTATTATTTCTTCGTAATGCACTTTACGAATGTGCACATAACATTTTTTTTTGTAAAAAGAGATTTCTTTTGACATTGTATTTTATCACTCTTGATATTACGGCATCTTTCAAACAGAATCTATTTGCTTTTACATCCTTCAGTCTGAAGACAAGGGCTATGAGCGTGCATACATATCTGCATCGAGACATCTCGATTAAGACGTATCAATTCATTTCCTTTCTCTACCTCTTAGGCAATCTGTGGTTTGATGAGGATCATAATTACATCAGAGCTTCTATATGTTTCTGTCTGATAAAGCCCACTCGAACCCCTTCAGCAGTGACAGAGACTTTAATTCATAGAAACGAAGACCTTACAAAGGCTTTCTTGCTCGTCTTTCTAATAAAATATAGATTACAAACCAACATATGTAGCTAATGTATTATGAATGCATATATTTTCTGTATAGCAACCCATATGGAGGGTTTGGATATTTAAGACATGCAGTAAGTAGGAATGTCACAGCATTAAATAACAAAAGATCAAAGGAAGCCTGTGTGCTTAAAAAGGCTAGATTCTTTTCCGTAAAACTTCTTGCATAAAATAGATTTAAAATAGATTTCAATGACCTGTATCTATATATGTATATTTTCAGAGATTCATAGAATCAAACCAGCAACCTTTGGGTTAAAAGCCCCACTCTCTTACCACTAGGCCACCACTGCCCCCAATATCATCTGGCTTGGGGACCACGGGTAATTTATAAGGTTTTCTGTATATATATGCTGGTCTATGTAATATGAATCTGTACAGTATAAGTAATTTCACCCACACCAAGAATGTTTTCTTAAGCAAATGGCAAATTCCATCTAATAAGCAAGGGATTTATTCAAAATGATCTCTCTCTCTCTCTCTCTCCCACTACTTTTTTATTTTTTTCTAGTGGCATTTCCATCAGACTGCAAAGTAATTGCAGAGATTCGCTGAAGTCATCCTTCAGTAAAGCCATTTATGAAGTTGTTTACGAATTTCTGAGAAGAATAAAAGCTTCCAGTTTTTCCTGAGAGGTGTACTTTTCTTTTTAAAAGCTGACGCCTCTGTCTCAAAGCTATGAGAAAGGAATTTGTCCTTCACTTACAACTAGAACGGCAGTGATTCTGCAGAAATAAACACACTCCAGCCAAAATCCATAAATACCACTTTTTAAACTCGTACCGTGTTGTAATTTATGTGCTTTTACACATTCGCACACCGCCTGTATGGCCAGACTGTGCATGAGTCTTCACGGCAAATACGTTTCTTTTTCTGTGGCTAATGGTACATGTGGAATGGGAGCTATTAGGTGAAGCCGTGGACTATGGCAACACCTATTCAACGGCTTCCCGATGAGACGGCCTCGTCTATCACTGCTCAGCCAGGGCCACTCGCACAAGGTCAGCTTCTACTAATGACGCGTGACTGCTGCCTGCCAGGGGATCAGGATAGAGAGAAATAGAGAGAAACAGAAAAGATAGAGAGATATAAATTGAGATAGAGAGAGTCAGAGAGAAAGAGAGAGAGAGAGACACAGCTATGGATAGATAGATGGATGGACAGATGGATGAATGGATATAGATGGGGACAGATGGACAGATGGATGAAGGGACAGATCCACAGAGAGAGAGACACAGACAAAAAGATTAAATGATTAATAATGAATGGAAGAATGGATGAATGGAAGAATGGATGGATGGATGGATGGATGGATGGACGGATGGACGGAGGATGGATTGACAGAAAGAAAGAAAGAAAGGGGCAGGTAGATGAATGGATGGATAAATGATGGATGGATGGATGGACAGAAAGAAGGAAAGGGACAAATAGATGAATGAACAGACGGACAGACTGAAAACAAGACAGAGACAAAAAGGATAGGACGGATGGATGGATGGATAGATAGATGGGTGAATGGATGCACCGACAGAAAGAGACACAAAGACAGAAAGATGGATGGATGGACTGAGAGAGAGACAGACACAGAAAGGTTAATGGTCAGACGGACAGACTGAAAGTGAGACAGAGACAAAAAGATGGAAGGATGGATGGGTGAATAGATGGACGGACTGAAATAAAGACAGAGACAGAAAGATAGATGGATAGATGGATGGACAGAGAGAGAGAGAGACAGAAATATGGGCAGATGAATGGATGGATCAATAGACAGAAAGAGAGAATGTGACAAAAGATGAATGATGGATGGTTGGATGGATGAATGGACATACAGAAAGAGAGACAGAGACAGAAAGAAGGATGGATGGACAGACAGACAGACAGACTGAATGTGAGACAGAGACAAAAAGATAGACGGATGGATGGATGGATAGATAGATGGATGGGTGAATGGACCCACCGACAGAAAGAGAGACAAAGATAGAAAGATGGATGGATGGACTGAAAGAGAGACAGAGACAGGAAGATGAATGGTCGGATGGACTGAAAGCGAGACGGAGACACAAATAAAGGAAGGGTGGATGGGGGAATGGACAGACCGACTGAAAGAGAGACAGAGACAGAAAAATAGATGGATGGATAGATGGATGGACAGAGAGAGAGAGAGAAATATGGGCAAATGAATGGATTGATCAATAGACAGAAAGAGTCAAAAGATGAATGATAAATGGTTGGATAGATAGATAGACATACAGAAAGAGAGACAGACTATGGATGGACAGAAAAAGACAGTGAGAAACAGAAAAATGGATGGATATGAAGATGGATAGATTGAAAGAAAGAAAGAAAATAGAAAGAGAAAGAAAGATGGATGGATGGATGGATGGATGGATGGATGGATGGATGAATGGACGGATGGACAGAAAGAAAGAAAGAAAGAAAGAAAGAAAGAAAGAAAGAAAGAAAGAAAGAAAGAAAGAAAGAAAAAAAGAAAGAAAGAAAGAAAGAAAGAAAGAAAAAGACAAAAAGACAGATAGATGATGTTGGACATACAGAAAGAGAGACAGACGATGGATGGACAGAGGAAGACACAAGTGAGAGACAGAAAAATTGATAGATGGATGGATTAACAGAAAGATAGCAAAAAACAGGAAGATGGATGGATGGAAAAAAGAGACAAAAAGATGGATGGATGGATCGAAGGAAGGACAGACCTACAGAAGGAGAGACAGAGAGATGGATGGGTGGATGGATGGACCAAAAGAGAGAAAAGGACATGTAGATGAATGGATGGATGAACGGATGGACAGAAAGAAAGAAAGACAGAGACAGAAAGAACGGTGGATGGATGGATGGACAGAGAATATGATAATGAGAAACAGAAAAGTGAATGGATTGATAGATGGATGAAAAGAAAGAAAGAATGAAAGAAAGAAAGATGAATGGATGGACAAAAGAGAGACAGAAATATGGACAGATGGATTGATGGATCAATAGACAGAAAGAGAGAATGAGACAAAAGATGAATAATGGATGGGTGGATGGATGGACAACAGAAAGAGAGACAGATGACGGATGGACAGAGAAAGAGACAGTGAGAAACAGAAAAATTGATAGATGATGGATTGAAAGAAATAAAGAAAAAAAAGAAAGATGAATGGATGGATGGACGAACGGACGGAAAAAAGAAAGAAAGAAGGAAAGAAAGAAAGGAGACAAAAAGATGGATGGATGGACATACAGAAAGAGAGACCGACGATGGATGGACAGAGAAAGAGACCATGAGAAACAAATAAAATAATAGATGGATGGATTACCAGAAAGAAAGAAAGATAAAGACAAAAAGATGGATGGGTGGATGGATGGACCAAAAGAGAGAAAAGGACAGGTAGATGAATGGATGGATGGACAGATGGACAGACTGAAAGCGAGACAGAGACAAAAAGATAGATGTATGTATGGATGGATGGACAGAGAGTGAGAAACAGAAAAATTAATGGATTGATAGATAGACATATGGATGAAAAAAAAGAAAGAGAAAAAAGAAAGAAGAATAAATGGATGGACAAAGAGAAAGACAGAAATATGGACAGATGGATGGATTGATAAATAGACAGAAAGAGAGAAAGAGACAAAAGATGAATGATGGATGGGTGGATAGATGGACATACAGAAAGAGAGACAGACGATGGATGGACAAAAAAGACAGTTAAACAGAAAAATGGATAGATGGATGGATTGATAGAAAGAAAATAGAAAGAAAGAGACAGAAAGATAAATGGATGGACAGAAAGAAAGAAAGAGACAAAAAGATGGATGGATGGAAGGAAGAAAGAACAGACTGACAGAAGGAGAGACAGAAAGATGCATGGGTGGGTGAATGGATGGAATGAAAGAGAGACTGAGACAAAAAGAGAAAGACAGAAACACACAGAAGTCACTTAGAAACTTTCTCACTTCTTTCAAGCAGGTAGTCAATTTGGTTATAAAAATGTACTGGGAATGCAAAACTACTTAATCAAAAGTACATTCATGTCATATACAGACTTCTGTAATATAATTGCAAAGCATTTAGAGAAAATACTGTACAACATCTCACCGCTGTCTCTATCTATCATGAAGTTTTCTTCCTTCTGACAATATTCTCCCCAAACACTCCCACCTCTCCTGACGCATGTATGCGCATACAAGCCGCTGTTCTTTGCCTCAGTAAGAGCCACACTTCCATCTCTTGATTATTTTCCAGAGAAGCGGAATAGTGCAGCACGAGTGACAGACGTGATTCAAAACAAGTCCTTGCTCCTCACTGGATTGATTGGCAATTATGATAAACTTCCTTAATTACGGGGCTTAGCCCTCCGGAGGATACATTCAGGGAGGTTTCGGTCGACAAAGCGACAGCTTTTCACTCGTTATTCAGTAGAAGGCTGCGACGCCGCGGATCCCTTACCCACCAGAAGCACAGCTGGCGAAGGGCGACAAGGGAGATGTTTAAAGAAAAAACAGAGTCAGTTGTACATATGCGCAAGCTAATTGTGTGATTATAGTGTCTACAGACATCTCTAAAAGCTTTCTACGATTTGCCGAACAGGAAACTCCATCCGATGTACAGCAAACATACCTGGAGCATACAAACAAAAGACATGCTGTTCACCCGAGCACGTGTCAGAACATTAGCGTGCGCCGCAGAGTTTTATACATAGTCATTTGGTGTAATTAGTTAAACGCAGCGCGCACAGGTTGCTGTTGGGATGATTGCAAGCATACTGGAGAATGAATGAGGCTCTCAACAAAACCCAAGAGGGTGATATGGCAGGTGTCTGCTATTGCATGAAAAATGTCAATCTAATAAGAATGAAATAAGTAATTTGTACTTAAAATCCCTTTGAAATAAAAATAGAAAATGAATATGTTAGACAGTCTCTACTTCTCCCAATACGGTTCAACGTTTTCATGACATCATCCTGCACTTTAGCTTCTCATTAGATTCTAGGCTAACACTAGGGTATTGAAAAGGGGGAGGAGCCAATCAATATGTTCCTCCTTAACTTCCTGTTTAATTAGAAGTTACATCAATGTATTGAACAAATTTAAGGCTGACAAAATTATTAGCATTTCTGGATAGCACTTTCATTTTCTTATCATGAGGTTTTACTTATTAAATTGCTTTAATGGATTAAAGGAAACTAAACGAACAGGCTCCTGAGTATCTCACAAGAGCTGTAGAGATTATCTGTATTTTTGCCTCATCTCACGCATTACTGTTACTAGTAAAATGGGAATATTGTTGCAGCACAGGCCTTGAATTTGACAGTATGTTTGTAAATTCAGGACCATGGACAGCACACTGAGCTGCAGTAATCTGTATGTTTGACATATGATGTAATGATACTCAAGATATGACATTTTGACAGAGATAAATAAAAACAGTTCAGATTACAGGTTGGTAGTTGAAGGTCATCAGGTCTTGGTAAAATGTCAAGTACATTTTTTTTAAGAACATGTAGGCTTGTTTATCCATTTGTTGAGGCTTGGAGTCTTTAGAAAGAGGATTAATTATTTAAGTTATTTAAGACAAAATGTGATTAACAAATGGATAAACAAAATTTAGATGATGCTGAACAGTAATGACATGTTATAGTTATTAGTGCTGTCATGATTATGAAATTTGGCGGACAGTTAATTGTCTAATAAATTGTGACAATTATGACAATTAATAGTCTGATTTATTGCTTTGACATTTAATTCTCATATTTTTTGTGATTATCTGCAAGGTTTACCTAGCAGTAAATATTTATATTAATACACATAACACATATTTAAAATTAATTATTTATATATATATATATATATATATATATATATATATATATATATATATATATATATATATATATATATATATATCTTTCAAAATAAACAAATAAAGACAACTAGATGAGGTTAAAGTTTGTGAACAAACTTTATGTTGGCTTGAGAAAGCCTAGTCTGAGAGTAATAGATGGAGCTGCATTTGGGGCAGTTGAGTTAGTTGGGGCAGATGGGTTAGTTAGGGCAGATGGGGCAGTTAGGGCATTTGGGGCAGATGGGGCATTTAGGCGAGTTAGGGCATTTGGGGCAGAATTTGGCAGTTGGAGCAGATGGGGCAGAATGGGGCATTTAGGGCAGTTGAGGCAGAATTGGGTATTAGGGGCAGACGGGGCATTTTGGGGCAGACGGGGCATTTTGGGGCATTTGGGGCAGAATTGGGCAGTTGGGGCAGACGGGGCTTTGGGGCAGATGAGGCATTTCGGGCAGATGTGGCATTTGGGGCAGATGAGGCATTTGGGGCAGAATTGGGCATTTGGGGCAGAATGGGGCATTTAGGGCAGATGGGGCAGAAGGGGCATTTGGGGCAGAATAAGGCAGTTGGGGCAGAATAAGGCAGTTGGCCTTAAATAGTAGCCAGTCCAAAATGTCATATAAGTACTTGACCACATGTCTGTAATGGCTGCAAAAAAAAGAAATTCCTTAAAGATCCTTAAGAATAGCATCCTTCACTTCCCTAAATCCAGAATTGGTGGGGAAATGTATGTATGTTTTACTTGGCAGTTCATACTACTAATTTAAGTTTTGCAGCATTTCTTTAAAGGTGCTCTAAGCGAATTGACGCGTTTTAGACCATAAAACATTTTTTGTTACATACAGTAAACATCTCCTCACTATCTGCTTGCTGCCTGTCCGCTGATCAAACTGTAAAAAAACGTGATCTCTGTAGACAGCCCAGGCTTCACAAACGCCAATATCAACACAGTGGCCAAACCTACAAACAGAAACCATAACAAAGTGTTCCAGCCAATAAACGACAAGAAGGATTTGGGGGTGGGGGTTGGGCGCGTTAATGAAAGCACGGAAGGGAGGGGGAGGGGGAGGAGTTAGCTACGCTCCGTCTGTTTGAAAACAATTCAAACGTGAACAAAAACTAACGTCTCGCAGATTCGCTTAGAACGCCTTTAAATGCTGTTTTTTCCCACTGTATTGAAGGGTTTTGCAATGTATGTAACTGTCAGTTAAGGAGTGCCATCTGATACGGTTTCATTTATATAGGCACTGCTGCTCCCCTTGTGTTTTTTAAAGAGATGTGCAATCATTGGGGTGATCTGATATCATCACGATGAGGTCAAGCAATCGCGATGAGATTATAATTTAATCGTTGTGACAGCCATAATAGTTATGCCATGATTTAGAGATGAAACGGTATGAAAAATTTACAAAGCACGTATAGGCGGTTTCAGCAGTAACAACATAAACAAGCGGCTTTCGTGGAACACACGTAACTTCCGGTAAACTTATTTATATAACAAGCAAAATAAACAACACATAGATTATCTAGGAAACCAAAACATTTGTTATTTTCGACGAGGTATGAGTTCAGTTTAGCAACTAGTCAGAACATTAAACAAACAGAAACCGAAAGTAAAGTTCCAACCAGACGCGTATTAGCATCACCGCAAGTGCGTCGGCATATGGGAGCAGACGTGAAAAAATGTGTTTGTCTCACATTATTGCTTTAATTGGTTGATGCTTGATCTGGGTTTTCAAACCGTGACACTGGCACAGTTAAACGGTAATTAAGAAATTACCCTTTAATACTAACTGTTGGTCATTTTTATGGAAGTTAACCATTAAACCGGTAATCGTTACATCTCTAAACCAGTCTAAACATGCTTGTTTTACTATGTATTAGATGTTTTTGTAAATAATTTATGTAATGCAGTGCATGATGGTGCTATCATAAAAAGATTTCATTATTATGGATATTAAATATTTCTGTGATTGTTATTTTGTAAGATTCAAAAGGCAACATACAGAGAAATCATACTTCACATTTAAGTGCGTTCACATGCAGACAAACTCAATCAGAGATAGCGACACAGACGCTCAAACACGCAGATGTCACAGATCACTGGCAACCGAGCAGTGAAGGAATAATTGCATGCATGTAAACACATGCATGGTGAGAGAAAGGATAAACGGCCCGTGGTTTTGATAAAGGTGGCGAGATAACCTTTTGCTTCTCTGCTTCACGTGGATGAACACGGAAAACAAGAAAATCTCAATTATAACCAACGGAAAGAACGTCAGATGAAAAAAGTAAAAGAAAAATGGACAGATAAAAGAAAAAGAGATGAAAACAAAAGAGGCGAAGTTCAAGGCAAGTCAGAAGCCTCCTAAAGGCATTTAAAAAGGTATGCAAATTGCAATTCAGGATCAAATTATTCTATGAAGTCAAGAAAATAACTGTCTTTAGCAAACAGCTCATCTGCAATGCAATAATGCAAGAAGGGCAAGAAGTGGAGACTAATCTGAATACATCACACTCAGCCTCAGAAGCGCAATGCCAACACTATCAAACCGAGGTCCTGTGAAACAATGCAGACAGTAATTTCATTTTTATAAAGTCGGAAAATAAGCATAACTCTAAGCAGTACTCTTCACAATATACATACTGTGGTCTGTGGACGGGGTCAATGTCTTTGCACAGGATAAAAATTGCAATGTTTTGTAAAATATTGCAATGGGTGCTAACTGTTTTTCATGGTAATACAGTACCGCGTGGGGCTTCTACAACTAACATGATTAGAAGTGAACGTGATTTATAGAGACAACCTACATTTGTAGGTTAATTAATGCTTAATGCATTAAGAAACAATAGTTATTTGTATAATTTAACTAGTGAAAAATAGATACACATATATTGTAAAAATTATTTTACCTAGAGGTATAGACCGTTTCATCGGATGCACGTGATACACGTCTGGATCCGAACCTTACTTCCGGTTTCATTTTTTTAATGGTCTGACTAGTTGATAAACTGATCTCTTGAACAAATGCCTCGTCGAAAATAACAAATGTTTTGGTTTCCTAGGTAATCTATGTGTTGTTTTTTGCTTGTTATATAAATAAACTACGTTTAAAGAACTTTGTTGTTATGTATTCTTAGCGGAGTTTACCGGAAGTTACGTGCGGACCGCGACAGCCGCTTGTTTATGTTGTTACTGCTGAAACCGTCTATATGGACAACCATCAGAAATGTTTTCCTGAAGGCTTAAAGGCATTATTGTTATATCTGTAGCTTAGTATAAGTCAGCAGTAATTCCGCAATACCCAGAATGCCTTTCGCCAGGAAATCACAGTGCAGCAACTGTACGGGGGGCATCATTTCTCAAAGAGATGGGGCGCATCTCATTACTGCCCTAGAACGTTCACACCCATCTGCTGCTCTTCTCTTGTCCTGGAGGGGACAACAGGAGGAAAAAGTGAGGAACATGATAAAATAGGGGATAGGTCTTGTAAACTGAGAGTTAAAGGAGTAGTCCACTTTAAAGATGGGGTCCATTGACTTTTTATAGTAGGAAAAAAAATACTATGGTAAGTCAATGGGCGCCATCTATAAAGTGGACTACTCCTTTAAGCACAGAGGCGCACCTTGTCAACAGGCAAGGCAGGCAACTGCTTGGAGCCCCGAGCCACTAGAGGGCCCCCGAATTTGTTTCTCGGATGGCCAGCTACACCCGGGTAGATGAACATAAATACTCAACATGACTGCATATCAAAATTCCGATTGGATGGAATGTTGATTGACATTGGCTTAGCCCAGTCAAAATCCAACCCAGGTGGATAACTTGCCAGTTTCGAAAATGAACGTAGCGAATGGGTGACGTTGTATCGTTCAGTAGTGAACATGTGTGCCACGGTTCGGCTCACATGTGATTCCCAGATTAATAAGCAAATTTAAATAGGAAAAGTTTATCATTTGCACGTGTTTCAAAGGCTTGCAAATGTTAACACTCAAGTGATTTAAAACAATTTAACCGCAAAAAGGCGCTAGAGTGAGCAGCCTCGTACCCACATGTGGTTTAATGTGTCCGGTCCAGCTCCAGTCAGGCACGTGCCCAAGTGTAAATATCAAGTTTAAATTTAAGCAGTTAACTAGTGCGATACTTTACAAAGACAATTGCGGCAAAAACGGATCTATATGCAATGTAGTTACCCAATTTACGCTTGTAAAAGCGACGAAGCAGTCGCAATGACGCGTGCACGCACGTATTCATGTCCACGCGTGTCTTTGCGTTCATTCGCGCACAACCGCAATCAAAAGACGCCACGCGAGTGAATTAGCTTATGAAAACATGACGAGACTAAAGGAAGTTTCTAAATAACAATCCTAATCCTATTTTGACTCGATCACTATTGGCTTCTGTAGATATACATAAGAAATGTTTTGTGCAAAGCAGGGAAAGGGAAGAAGAAAGGAGAGATGATGAGTTAAGGGAGGGAAGACAAATTACACCCTCAGGTCTCAAACATTAGAGGAAAAATCTCAGGAAAACCTTTTGTCAAGTCTATAGAATTGCCTTGTTGCTGAGAAAATCAACAGATGTGTGTATACTGTTCTGTATTTTCAGATATGAAATTAATATTCAGTTTACTAATATTTAACTCTAGGACACTAACTTATATAACAGTTAGCAGTAACTATGACAGATTATTTAGTATAGCAGTCATAAAATGACTGGTTTCTTAAAATATTCTTGTAAAAATTAGTTATTAATCATTGCTATCATTGTTTAATGTAGAAAATATGTCTCTGCTGTCATTATTTCCAAACATGTTATGCCATTTATGCATCTAAACATGTTAATAATGTTAGGTATGATGATGATTACATTATTATGTATCTTTCGCGGTAACTGTTGCACTGTAGAATAGTGGGTTAAGCAAAGGACATTCTATAGAAGTTTTGCACACTTCTTGCACACAGGGAATTTTCTGCTTGGGGCCCCCATAGACCCTAGAATCGCCTCTGGTTAAGCATCACAAACAGCATCAAAGTGCATTTAAAGGAAAACACCAACGTTTTTCAATATTCTAATATGTTCTTACCTCAACTTAGATGAATTAAAGGATTAGTCCATTTTCAAAAAAAAAAAATCCAGATAATTTACTCACCACCATGTCATTCAAAATGTTGATGTCTTTCTTTGTTCAGTTGAAAAGGAGTTATGTTTTTTAAAGGAAAACATTCACGGATTTTTCTCATTTTAATGGACTGTAATGGACCCCAACACTTAACAGTTTTAGTTCAGTTTAAAATTTCAATTTAAAAGGACTCTAAACAATCCAAAACAAGGCATAAGGGTCTTATCTAGCGAAACGATTATCATTTTTGGCAAGAAAAATAAAAAATATGCACTTTTCGACCACAACTTCTCATCTTACTCCGGTCCTTTGACGCGCCAGCGCGACCTCATGTAATACATCATCATGTCAAGAGGTCACGTATGACGAATGCGAAACTACGCCCCAGTGTTTACAAGTGTGGAGAAAGAGGACCGTTTCGACTTTGTTGTATGTGGATTGATACCAATTAATGTATTTGTGTCAGTTTATTGTTTAAAATGGTCTGTTTCTCATATATGTAACACGTGACCTTTCGACGTCATTACGCAATTACGTGAGGTCGCGCTGCCGCGTCACACGACCGGAGGAAGATGAGAAGTTGTGGTTTAAAAGTGAATATTTTTTATTTTTCTTGCCAAAAATGACAATTGTTTCACTAGATAAGACCCTTATGCCTCGTTTGGGATCGTTTAGAGTCCTTTGAAGCTGCGTTGAAACTGCCATTTTAAACTGCATTAAAACTGTTAAGTGTTGGGGTCCATTAAAGTCCATTAAAATTAAAAAAATCCTGGAATGTTTTCCTCAAAAAACATAATTTCTTCTTGACTAAACAAAGAAAGACGTCAACATTTTGTATAACATGGTGGTAAGTAAATTATCTGAAATTTTTTTAAGAAAATTAACTAATCATTTAATACATACCTATCTTTTTTCAATGCGTCCACTTTTAATCTTTGTACAGAGCTTATTGAAAGTGTTAGCATTTAGCCTAGCCCCATTCATTACTATACAAACAAAAGTTTTATTTTGTGCCGCCATACTTACTTGTGTAAGTACACATGTAGGGAAAACATGGAAGTGTTTGGTGGCTTCTAAATTCAACCCTGTTTGGAGCCATAGGAATTAGGCTAAATGCTAACACATTCACAAGGCGCTGTATAAAGATTAAAAGTGCACGCATTGAAAAAAGACAGGTATGTATTAATTCATCTAAGTTGAGGTAAGAACATAGTAAAATATTGAAAAACGGTGGTGGTTTCCTTTAAAGGACAAGTTCGGTATTTTAGACTTAAAGCCCTGTTTTCAGATTGTTTATGGTGAAATAGAATGGTTTTGACAGAAATTTCGACATTTTCGGCTGCCCTGAGAATTTTCGCGTGTTTGTGTTCCAGCTCAGACCTCTACAATGGGTTTAATGGTGCACTGGAACAATCCTTCCTAAAATGCATTAAACTTTCGTTTACAAAGACGTGAAACTCACCGAGTGGTCAGGGGTGTTCAATAGTATGCTCACACAAAAATCGCTCCAAAAGACGCATTCCAACAGGTTTTATCGTAGTTTTTACCAACTCCATTGACTTGTATTAGTTGTGCTGTGAGGTACGGTATTACTCCGCGCCGGGAACTTTGTTTCTATTCTTGCAATTGGCAAAGGCGGATTAGCGCCACCACCTGGGCTGGAGTGTTTATTATTCAAGCTCTAAGCGGAAGAATGTACGGGTGTGAGGCGTTTGGAAAAATAGGTCCACAAGTTAACAACGAATGCTAAAACAGCTGTTGGAAAGCATCTTTTGTAGCAATTTTTGTGTGAGCATACCAGTGAACACCCCTGACCTCTCGGTGAGTTTCACGTCTTTGTAAACGAAAGTTTAATGGATTTTAGGAAGGATTGTTCCAGTGCACCATTAAACCCATTGTAGAGGTCTGAGCTGAAACACAAACACGCAAAAATTCTCAGGGCAGCCGAAAATGTCGAAATTTCAGTCAAAACCATTCTATTTCACCATAAACAATCTGAAAACAGGGCTTTAAGTCTAAAATACCGAACTTGTCCTTTAAGCATTTAAGGAAAGTCAATTTTGATGGCCAAGAATTATGGGGTGGTTCAATGTAAGAATATTAGTGGGCAACAGAGATTGACTCAAAAACCTTTTGTGACTTGGACTTAATAAACTCTTGAATTTGAATTAGCTTTGGGAAGGGAGGTAAAATGGCAGCTGGCATGACAAACATTGCTTTCCAGGTTGAGAAAGCGATAGGGTGATAATGCAGCAGAACGTCTGTTTGGGTTTTGAGAGAAAGCACTTTGTTTTAATTTGAAAACTGTCAATATAACGGTCCCCACGCCAGAGTTGTTGTTATGTCACACCGGAGTATCTAAATCTTTTTTTACAGTTGTCACTTGTTTAATTACCATTTTAATAGGCAGCCTAGAAGCTTAATTCTATATATTTTCCAAATGCCAGGTGTACAAGACATTACAACAGATTAAATTTGCATTTCCTGACAGCCGCATTGTATCTCATGGACCTCAATCAAGGCTTGGACTTTTACAAACAAATGAACTCGTTCACTCGGGCCAAAAACCAAAACACATTTCACATTTTCCTCCTCTTCACTGACACCTGCTCATTTTTTACAGAGCGACCGGGTATCAATCTCTTTCTGCTCAATCTGTCGTCCTGACCGAGAACGCTCTAGCACAAACCTCTCATTCGTCATTTTGTGTTTCTTTTCTTTTTTTCGCTTCCTGGTTCCTTCATTCGTTCTTTTCCACGCTCCTCCGGGGCAACCCTATGCACCCAATACTCCACCACTAGGAACTAATACAAAAACTATTTCTGTCCAGCAAGACAAAGAGAAGTTGAAAGGTGGAAAGGTGTTCGGAGCCAAGAATATATAACCCGGAGCTGCGAGGGGTGAGATTGGAAAGTGTGACCCTGGAGAGCTGCGAGAGGTTGATATGCCTAGATATGGGCATATATGAGCATAAAACAAAGATTAACAGGGGTGTTAGACAAAAGTGAGCAGCAAACCATTGAGGAATATGAACTTGGTCACATTGTACAGGACACAAAGGCGCACACATCCAGGGTAGATGGCCAATGGATATTGAGGGCTCAGTCCAGACATGTGTGGGTGTTTCCTCGGGCAGTCTTAGATGAAATAATGGAATATTATAAGACTGGAGACTAATATTAATGTTAAAGTCTACTGTATTTCATAATTACGTTTCCTAAAAAGGACCCACTTATATAACATGCTGTTTTTAAATTCAAAGGAAATGAAAAAAAAAATGCATTCAAAAATAGGCTGAAAATAATGCACCAATATTCTGACCCTTTTGGCTTTCTGTAGACAGATTCTGACTGATGTTATACTAATGTTATCAACTGTAATAATCAAATTAGGCTTTTTTCTTTTCAAGCTGACTGTCCTAAATATTTGCTTCTTTTTTATTCGCATTATAGCGTTACTGCATAATTTAATATTTTCATCAAAGCAAAATAGTGACAATTAGCAGTGTCACACTTCATTCCAGCACCCATAAAACAATTCACTCAATTTTTTTTAACACTTCATGAGCACATTTTACTGAAAATCATGCTGCTCAAGAAGATCTACAATGTATTCCTCAAACAACCTGCAAAACTAATCTTTAGTTATTAACTGTAACTGAATACTGATTGTAATCAAAGAGGGCGGAGCTTAAACTGTCAGCAAAAATAGTCAGAAATATGGTCCATGCAGGGGCAGTACCCTATAAAAAGGTATTTGTATTTGTTTATTTATAGAGCAATTTACAGGCTACTCTGTAACTCCAAAGTGCTGTACATTGTCAGCAAATCATTAATAATCTCAGATGTAATTTTGGTTTATATGGCTTAATGAACTCCACCAAATATTCCGGTGCCAATCCATGTAATGCCTTAAAGACATCCGTCAAGACCTGAAGTTAGATCCTGTAGTGCACTGGTAACCAGCCTAAAGAAGACAACAGCGGAGTAACATGGTCTCTTTTCTTAAAGCAACACTATGTAGTTTCCATGTAAAAATGACTTACAGCTCCCCCATGTGGTTGAAAAGCGCAACAGTGCCTGGTATCAGACACTCTTCTGCAGGCAGGGGGAGGGGCGGGGCTGTGTTTCCTACCCTCCACCGCCACTTTCAGAGTGTGCTTGTAGCAGCTAGGAGGTTGCTCAGGTTGCAGCAACAGTACAATTTGTCCAGTTAAAAGTTGTTCTATCACTGAAATAATTTTAGAGACATTATTTAAAGGTAAAAAAACTACATAGTGTTGCTTTAACTTTCAGAAGCATTCTAGCCGCAGAATTTTGTACAAGGAGACGTGCAACGTAAGTCTGACAGGTTCCAGAATACATAACATTACAAAAATCTATCTGGGAGAAGATAAAAGTATTGATAACATTTTCTAAGTCGCTAGTTGACAAAATTAGTTTTAACCTAGCTCTTTTCCTCAGATAAAATAAATAATTCTGAACTACAATTTTTTTTGACTGTCAAATTTTAGTGATGAATCAAAGATGGTGGGTTTTTTACTCTGTCCTGCAGATGACATGCCCATGGGCCTAATATGTAATTTTCCACCTTGTTAAATGTTGAACGTCCAAAAGTCATAATTTCTGTATTGCGCTCATTAACTGAACAAGATTATCTGACATCCAAACTTTAACTTCATCAAAACATCTACGGAGTGTTGCAAAGGGATCAGTAAAGTTGGGCTTTAAAGGCAAGTATGCTGTGTATCATCTGCATACAAATGATAAGAGATCCCATGTTTTTTAAAATCATTCCCAATGGGAGCATATATATATATATATATATATTAAAAACAAAATAGGGCCCAAAATGGACCCTTGAGGAACCCCACTAGTAGGATGCACCGGATGTGACGAGAAATTACAAACCTTCACTATAAAAAATCTTTGGTCTAGGTAAGAAGCAAACCATGAGTGCACCATACCTTGTATTCCCACAAACTGCTTTAACCGGTCCTCATATATATCTAATTAGGTAATGACATGTACACATTTGCTACCAATAGGGATGTAATGATTCAACCGTGTGTCCCAATGCCTGTCTGAAATCGATTCTGAATTGTAAAGCTGCGATTCTTTGTTTCATGCACAGCTTGTGCGTGTACTACGGCATTTGGTCAGTAGGAAGTCCTTTTCAATCTAAAAGTCGGAGTCTTTTATAACGTGC
Source organism: Paramisgurnus dabryanus (assembly GCF_030506205.2). NCBI lineage: Eukaryota > Metazoa > Chordata > Actinopteri > Cypriniformes > Cobitidae > Paramisgurnus > Paramisgurnus dabryanus. The sequence goes on from NC_133354.1 coordinate 11,781,050, forward strand.
ATTTAAAAAAGCAACACTCGTTAAACAAAATTATTTAAAATACTCTTTATTATCATGAAAATACCTGAAACAATTTGAAGGACAGTGAAATAAATATTCCTGTAGACATTTCCTGGAATAGCATTCGTAATGCTGCTTCTTCTGTGGCACAAAGGGAGTTTCTACACGGGAGCGCCCCCTGGCGTTCGGATGTGCCTGGATTTCACCGTAATTCATTCAAATTCATTCATTGAGGAAACGCGCATTTGCACGGTTAATCGTTACACCCCTAGCTACCAATATGTACCTCTGATATACTAATATGAATACTCTAGGTCCACAGGTTTACTTTTTGAAAGGGAACTACCCCCAGTGATAGCTAGGGACCATTTAATTCTGACAGTGTAGCAATAAGTCATCTGAAGCTCCAAATTATTTTGTTAGTATAAAATCTTTTTTGCTAAAATAACCATAGACGCTATCAGAAAATGCATTATTTAACCTTTAATTTGTTTCGAATTACTTTGCAGTAAAGTTTGTGTGTTTCACACTCTGTGCGTGGGTCCTGGTGGAGCATTTGGTAATTAGTTAATCTGCCTGGTTGTTATTGCTTGCGCATGAACAGCCAAAGCCCCTACATCCAGCCATGGGAGGGTGGGAGGGTGACAGCAGATTAAGAAAAAGTGCTTTGAAAAAGTAGCTTTTTCTGTCCATCCTGGGATCACAACACTGCAAGATTAATTAAACACGCCTGCCATCCCATCAGGTTAATTAGGGTTAAGGCATAATTAGGACACAATTAAAAAACTGGCACACGACGCGGTGCTCTATAATCTGGCAATAACTGTGTGTGCGCGCACATTCGCATGCTAATTTTTGTATGCGAAAATATGTGCATGAGGTCAGGCCAGGGATATGCAACAATCTGATTGGATGCAAATGATGACCTTACAGTACCACTAACCTTAGCATTAGTTGAGAAGTGTTGATGGAAGAACTTTTGAAGGACTGCCATCATTTGAGAATGAAGCTGGTGCTTCCTTTGAGTTATTATGCTCAACGGCAGGAGTTTCAAATATGATTTACAATAAGTGTTCACTTTATGCACTGTATGAGTAATTGTCACATTAGAACATAGAGATTCTTATAAGAAATTGCTCTGCTCATAGTTAACTTTTGCTTAAAAGTTAATCATCTTCTGAAATAAAAGGACAAATACAGATCAATTACTGAACAAAAAAAAGAATTTCCCCTTTCAGCATGCATATGACCACCGAATAACCCTGCTGGGCTAAAATGTCCATATTTCAGTCACTACTTCTGACTCTCTTGTGAGAAAGAATCAGATTAGACTAACCTCTGCCACAGCAGAGTCATTTTTCAATCGCGATTTAAAGCCACCTCTATAAAGCTCGCGGAGGCAGAGAAAATCTTACTCCAGGCCATTAGAGTTCTCTAAAGCTTATGAGACTTACACAGGTAGCATGCTGACCTGACACAGGCCTCCCTCCAAACAAATTGCCCCCAATTTTGTGCCACCAAATACGACCCTCGGATGTTCCAGTGACAAATTGGAATTGATTTGTGCCTTGGCTGGGCCTCCAGGGGTCACGACCCGCGGCTGCTAAAAAGCATTCTTGTCATTAACATTCTGGACGCCCAGCACGTTCAAGAACCACGGCAACAAGAATTTCAAGGCATGAATAAAATCAATCACTATTTTTCTTGTCTTTCTTCAACACCCTCCAGATAAGTACACACACACACACGATTTCCATTTTCTGTCCTCTCTGCATTTCAATACATTATGTAGGCATTTTAATAAAAAAACATTATTCCATATGTAAAACTCACATGGCGGAATGTAAAATGTACATGCTGATAAACAGATGGCCAGCTCCGAGCTAACAACTAAGGAAAGGGGTGCTACATTTTCATAGATGTTTTTTTTTACCTTCTTCCAAGCAGCATATATATGAGCTTATTTTTCTTGTGCAATACCATTTGACCTCTTTAACTTTTTTATTCTGCAACTTTGTAAACTTGTTGCTGCAAACTAAGGAAGTAGGAGTAAACAAACACAAACTTTTCTCATAACAGCATGGAAATGAAAGGCTAAAGTGATGCACTGAGAGTAAGCTTACACAAAGATATCAGCATTTTTTTTTTTCAATTACATTTATTCATTTAGCAGATGCTTTTACCCAAAGCGACTTTGGCATTCTCATTTTGAATGATTTTAACCTAGTACTGAACTTTAATATTATCACACCAACATCTGCAGTATATTAAACAGGATGTTTTAGAGTGCAGCAAACCAAAACCTAGTTCCAGGATTCATAAAATCCATTGATAAAATGTTGTTTTGTGTTTTGTTGTTTTTACAGTAAAAGTTTAGTTTGAAACTTTTGGATTAGAGAAATTGAATTAAAGTGGAATCTTTCATAATACATTTTCAGTTTTACATTTTAAAAGCTACACAAGCCCTCGGGCATGACTGAAATGGCAATATCCACTCAAACTAAAGTAGTAAGTTATTAAAAATGTACCCGATGTTCATTTTTTATGATATAAGGATATAAAACTACTTCATACTTAAAGCGATACTCCAGCCAATTATCAAAATTACCACATGATTTACTCACCCTCAAGCAAACCGAGATACACATGTCAATCATTTTTCAGATGAACACATTTGGAGTTATTTTAGTAAATGTCCTCGCTCTTCCAAGCTTTATAATAGTAGAAAACAGGGATCAGGAAACAACTTCTGACTTTAAACCCCAAAATATTGCATCCATCCCTCACAGAGCCAATCCACACGGCTCCGAGGTCTTCTGGATAATCAATGTGATATTGTAAGAAAAATATCCAGATTTCAAACTTTATGAACTGTAATAACTAGCTTCTGGTAATGGGGCAAACTTGGACTCGCGGGAGAGATAGTTTTAGCGTAGTGAGAGTTGGTTACCATCAAGCGTGCCGCACAAGCCCTGAAAAGTGAAGCCAAAAGGTCTCGATCGCCCCCCAGTGACTGGTCCCAGTATAGGTCATAAACCCCGCCTCCCCATGTTATTCAATGGGACTTGAGACCAACTAAAAAAATGAATTACACTTCAATTATCTTTTTTCCGAACCTGGATTCTGTCATTTATTGTAGTTTTTATCACACTGATGTAAATTCAAATGTTTGTTTTTAAAATAGGTTTGTGTTTAGTTAGTTATTTAATAATATAAAAACGGTGGTGTCACGTCATGATTGACAGTTGTGATATCTGTGATATGCGCATTCTGCGAGAGCGGGGTTTTGATTTCGCGGCTTCACTTCCTGCTCACTACAACGCATGACTGGTCCCGAAAATCGCTACTGCGCAGACTCAAGACCCAAGATGTCAGCGCCATATCGGGACACTGGCGGCTTCACTTTTTACCAATGGAAGGGAGCGAACAGGCGTCGTCCATCTTTTTTTACAGTCTATGGTTACCATGGGTATGTTGAGCAGTGATTCTCATGAATCACGAGAGTTCAAGATAGCATCGTTACCGAAAGCTAGTTATTGTAGTTTATTGATATTTTTCTTACAATATCGCATACCCACAAAAAAACCTTTATTAACTACTTGGAGCCGTGTTAATTACTTCTTTAAAGGAGGGATTCAAAGTCAGTAAGATGTTCCCTGATCTTTGTTTTCTCCCATTATAAGCTTGGAAGAGCAAGAACATTTACTAAAATAACTCCAAATGTGTTCATAAGATGCAGGACGTGTGTATCTCGGATTGCTTTAGGTTGAGTACATCATGGGTTAATTTTTATATTTGGCTGGAATATCGCTTTAGTCAAAATGATGTAAGTGGAATATTTTATGCATGTATTAAGATTTACGTATATGACATAATAACAGGGGCATTTCACTACAACTTGTGTCTGGGCTAAATATGAAATGAGCTGTCCTGGCAGGCAGGTTTGTGTAGATAGCATGAATTAGACCGTCAGGTTCAGCTTCAGTGGATATCAATACCGGTCAGAGACTGAAAGCAATTATGTGTTCTGTGTTATTTACAGTGAGCGAGATAATATCTCTGATATGAAGAAGTGATCCCAGAAATAGACTGAAGGAGATGCAGTGATCTCTGTGTAATCAGTGATTTTATGGCCTGTTAACCCCAGCCTGCCGAGATCTGAGAAATGACACGAGTGGTTTTGGACTCCACTTTTGACTGATATTGATATATGAGCATGTAAGTAATTTTAGATTGGTCTACTTTGAATGCATATCTCGGATTGTTTACCCAAAAATGAAAACTCTGTCATTTACAGTACTAAACATCGTTGTTTTGAACTTATACTTTACGAGTTTTTTTATTCTGTTGACAAAAGAAGATATTTTGATAAATTATTATAATCACAAAGTTGAGAGCACCCATAGTATTTTTTTACTATGAAAGAGACTTATACAGATTTTAAACAACGTGAGGGTGAAAAAATGATGACAGAATTTTCATTTTTAGGTTTAATTTTCACATTATAGCATGCAGCAAACAACCACAGCAGAGCAACTGTTAAATATCAAGACTTTATACAGTACAAGCAACTCAACCCATTTGGGGTCATCTTTACAATTCCCAGAGGCAGCTATTCACAACCTATACAGCTCATTTGAACTGCAAAAATTTCCAATACATTTTAAGCTTATATTTCAACAACGCTACATTTAATACATACAAGAAATGTTTACATGACAAGCAATTTAATAATAATAAATAATAATATTTTCAACTTTTTTCTATTAAGACTCATTGAGATTTTTACACAAAATGTAAAAACTGGATGTCACATGCATACGTACAAAGTCGTCATGTGACAATGCAGACAACAATGTAGAAACATTATTTTTGCATATTAGTAGGGTGTATACAGTGTAAACTACAGGTTTGTATTGTATTCTGAACATAACCTCATACAAAAGAAATGATGGGTTGCTTGAAATCAGGATGTCCCATTCTACAGCTTTATATTGAGCGTGCTAATCTTTGATTTCTCAATAAGGCAGAACTGTTGCTTAAGCATCTGAATAAAGTTGTTAAAAACCAATAATGTTATTAGATAAATGATGATTTTTCATTTATACAAATTTATTAATGTTTACAGACTCAAACTTTTTTTAATACATTATTTAAATATACATTATTTGACAACATGATCTCACGGAAAGTCATGTTATAGTCACAAAAAATGTGATTAATTTATTCATGTCCATAGCACAAAATTCTGCTTTTTGTACCTTGAGCAAAAATTTGTATTTCATGTCATTTAGCATGAATTTATTAAAATACTTTTTGTTAAACGACTTTCTTTTTTGTGTCATTTTATGTACTGTTTTCTCATTCCCCCTATTTTTAAATCATTGTCCCTTGGGGTTTGATTTGGGGTTTGGGTTAGGATGTACTTTTATGTATTGGTTTCTAAATGTTTTCTTCCGCTTTTAAAAGTATTCTCGCCTGGAGTTGGGTTTTGGGTTAGGAAGTCTAAAAATTTTACAGAAAATTATTCTAACCCCAACCCCAAGCGACAATGGTAAGAAAATAGGGAAAAAACAATAAGAAAACAATACATAAAATGAAATGCAAAAGAAAAACTATTTATAGAAATTTGTGAAACGAAAAAAGCAGAATTTCGTGCCATGAACACAAATAAATTAATAAAATTTTGCTTAACTATAACACGACTTTTCGTGAGATCAGTGAGATTATTTGAATAAGTTGATGGTTGTCACAAAAATGTGAAAGCTCTGCTGCTGACTGCGAGCAGACAGCTGAAGTGGCTAAATGTTTTAAAGACAACAAACATCTGTGATAACGGTGTGCCATAACCTACAAAAGAAGACAAGAATGACATAATAGTTATTTTGATGGGGCATTCAAGGAGACACCTGGTTGTTACGGTGACAGGCTCTGAAAGTTTCAGCACCTCTCAAGTTCTTAGATCTTCTGCGTGCGAACATATGTCAGCTAACGTGTTTGTGAAAGTGTCAGCTGCCATGGATAAAATAAATATAATCTTTTTCTCAAACACTCTTCAATTTTCTGCAATGTTGTTAGGTCTGACTCTTCATTGAACGTAGCAAATCACAAAATCCTAATATCTTCTTCCTTTATTTCTTTATGCCATTCCAGCATCTACGGCTATATTCATGGCCAGAACCAGTTGATCCATACACAGGTTGGGGGAGGGACATTTCAGCATCTCCAATTTGCCTAACTTGCATGTTTTTGGCTTGGAGTACCCGGAGAAAACCCACGCTGACACAGGGAGAACATACAAACTCCATAGAGAAAGGTCACCTGCCCTAGTGGGGCTTGAACCGGGGCTTTCTTGCTGTGAGGCAACATTTATATTGGAATTCATAGAAACTGCCACTTCAGTTCATTTAAGGGTGTGTGCCCACAAAAAGCGAAGCACATATGCGCATTGCATTACTCGCTTTAATTTACTCGGGGGGATGCTCTTCTCCATTCTCTAATACAACCAGACGTGTCAACCAGGACATGTGTCAATAAGCTCTTCACTGATTGGCTTGCACGACAACACATCATGCGAATTTTACACATAAGTTTACATTTTTTTAATTTTTACGGAGATGCAGTTTAGGTGAATATCGCATGTTCGAAGCAATTCCCAACATTTGGTCCGCCTGTCACAATTCAAAGCTTTGCATTGATTTGTATGTAATCTACTTGCGCAAATAATTATATTCGGTTTTGGTGTGCAATCACCATGTTTTCATAGTTAAATAGCATCCCTGTTATTTATCTTCCAGGACATAAATAACCCATTTGGATAACATATTCAGATATTGGAATATCTTTATCCAAAACAAATAGCAAACATCTGTCTGTATGCAGAAACATAGTAATACATTTGCATAAATACTCAAATCATACCCTGGAAATTAATCATACTCATTAAATTGTTGACATTTCAATGGTTTCATCAAATGTCCCGCATTCAACCGCAGGTCCAGAGTCAATCAGGCACTCCTGATAAAGGTGCTTTGAGAATATTTACCATACCCTGTCCCTAAGGTACATTCCTCCGTGAACAGGACCGGAGACAAAAATAAGGAGCACAAATCTGTCCCACTGCAGATTCAGATAACTCTACTCTAATACACCATGCACGCCGTAACTTTGCATTATGTTCTGTGGTTTCATCTGGATGTCGGGGGCCCGCTGGGCTCCCCAACGTGTTTATGTGTGGGAGGGGGTGGGATGGGCGCAGGGCTGCGGGAACCCTGATAAGGGGCTGGATAAACGTAATGAGGTTGTGGGTGTGTGAATTTTTGCTTACTATAAACAGGAAAGGCGATTCTCAGCATACCCCAACAGCACCTTGGTTATTTGCTACAGCAGCTGTGGATGGGAATAACAATCAGGAGGTTTGTCTTGCAGTCATAGCATACTGCATGTTATATATATTTATATAAAAAAACAGTGTGTGTGTGCCATTTTAATCTGTTTGTGTGTGTCTGGCAAGTCGTGAGGTTTAGATTACTTTTGCCCTTATCTTATGGTCCAAGCTGAACCAAACCATTATGGACATTATGGAATGTTGGAGAAACATGTATTTGTATGTTTATGTGGTAATGGAGCAATAAGTCATGCAGTCACAATAGCCACCAACGGTTATATGGGGCTTTAACTCGGGTATCCAGCAGACCAACATAACAAACATGCATATGTACACAACCATTCACGATCAACAACAATGCATACAAAAATGCTTTATATGCATTTAGGCAATTTAGCAGACAGTAGTTTTATCTGTTGAAGACTCCTACCAAGTCAACTATTGGTTACACTTAACCAGTAGGCGTATCTCAAGTATCTCATGAGGCACTAATGGGGATTTGCAGCCATAGTGGGGTTGTAAATCAAAACAATCTTGCAGTACATTAACATGTGCTAACGATAAATAAAGCCAACAAAAATGATATATTTAAAAATATATATATATTAACTATATATTTAAACATTCTTAGATGCATAATGGGAACTTTCAAACCTTTGCTCAGATGCAATAGCCGCTAAACATCACCTCCATCAAAAATGAGATAATGATATTAACCGAATGCTCTCAGCACGTACTATATGTCCATCAAGTACTCTCGCTTCAAATCCACTTAATTCTCGCTTTAGGCCATTCAGAAATACCTCTTTGTTGGCAGAATCCATTAAAAGTCTGATAAAAAATGCTAACTTAAAAGAAAACATGTCAGATGCATCGGAGCTCTTCATATGCACTTTTTCATTTGAGGGTCCTTCATACATATTTTTCATGCCAAATATTCAAACTTGATATTAATAAGCCTTGAAACTGCTGTGGTCTGCAGATGGCAAGAATGAAGTTATTCACTAACAATACCGAAGCACCACTTATAAAGCAACTACACAGTAATGCAAATAGTCAGCACTCAAAACACATTTACTTCATCTGCTCATCTTTCTACCACTCCAGATGTTTTAGAGATGCACTCATAAGTCACACCCATTCATTCATCTGCACGTCTGATAGAACAAGACAAGCAACAGCTCGCTTCACAAGTTTAATAAAGACACGGTTCACATCAGGCAATGCATTTAAACAGCAAATTCTCAAAGTATGGGTGCTCTCACAAAACAAGGCAGCTTTGTACAACACCTCCAATCTCAAAGTTTGGAAACCAGCAACTTATCACATATATTTACATCCTAACTGTAAGTTCACACCACAGCCAGGAAGAGCGTCAAAAATGCTCTGGCTGCCCTGTCAAAGACACTTTAGAAATAGTAGTGGATGCTCAAATGCATTCTTTACAATATTATTCCACCTCCAGATTGGTTTCCGACTTTATTCAGCATTGTCTTCTTTTACGCGTCTGTTGTGAAGCGCATGCGCGAGACTAAACTTATGGTGACTGCAGTGACGCAATTGACGTGTTCTCCTCAGAAGTGTTTGCAAAGTTTTTCTTTTTAAACTTAAAGCGTGCGTCTGTCTCAGACTGTAAACGAAGGCCGGGCGCACAAAAAAAAAACAGCTGGGGCGCACCAGATAACACGTCAGCCACGTCACTGCAGTCATGTGACTTTAGTCTTGTGCATGTGCCTCACAACAAACACACGAAGAGAAGACAATGCTCTATAAAGTCGTAATTTTTGTTATTTTTGGACCAAAATGTATTTTCGATGCTTCAACACATTCTAACTGACCCACTGATGTCACATGGACTACTTTGATGATGTTTTTATTACCTTTATGGACATGGACAGTATACCATGCATAGATTTTCAATAAAGTGTCAAGAAGCTCTCGGACTAAATATAGAACATCTTAAACTGTGTTGAACGGAGATGAACGGAGGTCTTCAAGTTTGGAACGACATGAGGGTGAGTCATTAATGACATTATTTTCATTTTGGAGGGAACTATCCCTATAAGTTTGATAATTATTCTGCCTTGTCATGTTTATGACAAATTATGATGCATTGTATATCAAGTTGTCATAACAAAAAAAATGTCATTTCAAACAATGTAATCTTTGAATGAAAAAATTACATAATTAAACAGATGAAAAAAAATCAAATCTCTTTCATGTTCATAACACAGGTCATGATTATAAAGGTGTCATGTCAGTCTTATGAACACCCCTTTAAGTAAAGTGTTACCAAATTTTTCAACCTGGACTGTAAAATTTCAGATTCAGATAGTATTTGTGTTTGCTTTTATTGGTGACTTCCGAGTAAAAGGTTACTCATACATTTCCTTGCATTTAAAGTACTATTTTAACAATTGACTACGATAAAAATGCTAAAAAAATTAAATATGCCTGTAGACAGGAACTTTATGTCTAAAGTCCACTTTCGCCAGACTTTGCTGTAAGGAAATTCAACCGTGTCGGACAGACATGCAGCTCTGATATCTCTTAGCAAAACCTCTCTGACTGAAAGGTTTAAAGAGAGAAAGATACTGACTTGTGGATTAGGTTGCCCAGGAAACCATCCGGAGGGTAACCTTGCTCTAAAACCCTAAATCCAAAGACAGCTAAACAGATCACAGAGTGAGTTGTACAGAAACCATCATGTAGTAAGAAATTTGAGCATTAAATTGCAGTAGTCTATTAAAAGAGCAATGTATGAATAAGACCAAAAATCTAAAGGAGTACAATTGTTAGGACTCTGCCATAATCTTGTTGGTAATTATATCTAGTTTTGTATGGCAGGGTTCTAACAGTACAATGTTTTGTGTGGGAGAACGTGGTTTTGGTATTGTCATATTAGACCACGTTTTTCCCGTGTCTTGTGACTTTTCCCTGCTCCCTTGTATTCTCTTGTCATTGTGTGTTATTTTTCCCCGCTCCCTTGCATTTCCAGTCTTTGTTTTTATGTCTTGTTTAGTCTAGTGTTCTGTTCATGCATATATATATTTGTACGTATTTATATATGTTTTTATATATATATATATATATATATATATATATATATATATGTTTATGGTTTTGTCTTGTTGGTACTGTGGTTGTCTTGTGTTTGTATGTGTTTTACAGGTTCACGTGTGCTTCCCTCACAGGTGTTCCTGTTCAGTGTGATTGCCTCCTCTCGTCTTCCTCACCTGTTGCTTGTTATCCTCTCGTCTGATCTGTGTATTTAATCCCTGTGTGTCTAGTGTGTCTTTGCAAGTTCGTTTGTCAATATCAGTTTGTCAATGTCAGTACTGTGTATGTACTCGCCCGTTACTAGCTTTGCTAGTTTCTAGTTTAGTCTTGTTGTGTGCTTTTGATACGTCTAGTTTGTTCATCTATTGTTTCCCTTATTCTGTACTCACTGCTGCCCAGGAATCATTCTCTAGATACTGTTTCTGTGATCGCTGACTGTTATAGAGACTGCTTTCTCCATCTTCCTGTTTAAGGACTGCAGTGCTATCTTCCAAGTTGTCCACTGCTCTGCTCTCCTCCTCAGCTCCGACTGCCAGTTGGTTGGGCGCTGTCCAGCGTACCCAATCAGGGCCTGCAGCCGCGGTCCAGCTTGGCTGGTGTATTCACCGCGGCATTGGTTCATCTCACCCTGTTTCCCCTCAGAGGATCATTTACCCCGTCAATAAGCAGTGGAACATTTTGTGGTGTTGTGGAATTAATTAACTGTTGTACTATACTCTCTCCCACCGTTCGTTTGTCTGGCCGGAGCCCGAACGTGTGTGGCTTGTCTCCCCAGTGTCTGTGTGTGCTCCTCGCCCTAGCCGTCTGCCTCGGAGTGGCCTTTGCGCCCAGACGTGCCATTGTCTGTTTACTTTCATTTTCTGTTAAATAAACATTTTTGTTATCCGCACTGGGATCCATTTGCCTGTTTTCCCCCACCCTAACAACAATAAAGGTCCTTCAAACACAGGCCTTAGTTATTACTAAAAAACTAAGTCAAACTCCCATTAAGTAAAACATTTCTTTATATATAAAAAAATATTTTACTTACGTTTTTCACTTAAAGAGTAAAGCGTTCACATAAACAATGTAATGTTTGTATTCTGGAGCACATTTGGCTTTTGTTTAAAGTCTCTGATATCTCGTTGTAATTAGTAATGCAGCACACTTCCGCTTGTATCAAGGATAAGATGTGAAGATTATGCAAAACCAGTGGACAGTTCTGGGAGTGTTTAGTAAATGTTTACAAAGGGTACAGAAAATATCAGACAGGCAGCTGCATGAGATTAAATGACAATGGCTCTCTCCATGTTCTTGAGTCTGTGTACAAAACTAATATATTTGCTTACACAAATCTTCATATATAAACAAACTGTATATGTTGATGAATCACCACTAACAGATTTCAAATACAGATATACAGTGATGAGACAATTACGCTTCTTCACGTTTTACCGAACAAAACAAACATCTGTGTTTTTCACAGGTGATGTGTTGGCAAACATCTCATTATAGTGTGATGTCACATTCATAGAGTGCAACCACAATGCATCTGGGAAAAAAATATTGTCACAGAGATGACGTATTTTTGTAGGCTAACCCGAAGGTTAGCGTGATACTGATTCCCTCGACAGAAAGCCCATTCATTTTTCCCATAGACTTATGGATCATCGCAAAAATAAGCTTTGTGTTAAACAAAGGTTTATGACTCTTACACGTTTTGAGGCGGTTTCCCCAGACAGGGTTTAGATTAATCCAGGTCTAGGCCTTATTTAAATTAGGACATTTTAGTAGTTTTTACAATCAAACATTACAAAAAAACAATACAGGTGTGCATCTTGAGACAAAACAATGGCACTGATATACATTTAGATACATCAGTACATGGTGTTTTTAAATTAAGGCAGCTAAAACATTAATTTTAGTCTGGTACTAGGATAAACCCTGTTGGGGAAACTACCCCATTGTCTAATAAGTTAGTCTTCAGAGATAAACACAACTTTTATGAATTTTGATGTTAAAATTTGGCTTTTGATATTTCTAAAGCATTTGCACTTTGAAATTATTAAAAATGTATTTATTTGTGAAGATTAACTGGACAGACTAGGCAGGACAGATTCAAACCCAGATCACTCATTGGAGCACCATTGCTCAGTGTTTCAGCATACAAACTGTATCATTAAGCACCCTAAAAAGGGTTAAAAAATGGTAATGCCATAGACAAATTTAGATCCCAAAAGAACTACCCAGTCCCACAAAATGATATACCTATAGGCACGTAATTTTTTGATTCTTTTTCGTGATACTGTCACAAATTTCGGTATTTTTGTGATCGTATCACGAATTTCTGTTTATGTGTAATTGACACGTATTGGTTACTCAACTGCTTTTTCCTATTTTCAAACCATTTTCGCTTCGGTGGTGGGTTAGATTTGGTGTTTGCATTAGGATGTCACTTTAAGTATTGGTTCATACTATTTTTTCAAATTTCTTTTTAATTTTCTAAATTTTAGAGTTGGGTTTGGGTAAGGGTGTCATTTTGGTAAATCTAAACCTAAACGGAATTGAAAATGGTAAGAAATTAGGACAAAACAGTTGAGTAACCAATACGTGACAGTGACACATAAACAGAAATTCGTGATACGATCACAAAAAAAGAGGTAATTCGTGACAGTATAACAAAAAATTATCAAAAAATTACGTGACTAGGTACGTAATTACGTGTGAATGGGCTGCAAAAGAACCATTCATTCAACCATTTACTATATACCTTGTTCCACCACACATAACCTTTTGTGAAAAGAAAGGTTCTTCAGATGTAAAATTTCCTTTTGGAACAATACAGCCCAAAATACCTTTATTTTTAAGAGTGCTACACTGCCAGACAAAGTTTGCCTGAGTGTGCGTGTGAAATCAGACCCCTGTGGACACAACAACCATTCAGAGACCATTAATCCATCACAAAATACCTGGAGCACACAAGAAAGATGAGTGAAAGAGAATAAGGGAATGAGAGGGATGGATAGGGTGTATGAGGCAGAACCAGAAAAAAAGAGAGGGACAGATCAGATGGGACCACAGCAGGAAAAAACAGGATTATTGTGGGAATGCTGAATGTAATACAACCAGATAGTCAGATGCACTAGCAGCACAGGAGAAATAATTCATTAATAAATATTTAAAGAAATACTACTAAATACACAGTACTGAAACTGAAGACCAAGACCTGCCTTCATCTGTAGTTCCTTTTTTATTTCTAACTCTCTCACTTCCAATAAACCTTTGAAGCTATATCAGTGAGAAACCTCTATAGACTCAAAGGTTGTCATACTTAGATTTACAACATACACTAAACCTACAGTACACCCTTAAACCTTTAATAAATACTTTATGATTTTTCTTACCCAATTTTTTTGAGCAAAAAGTGTGACCAGCATGTTTTTGGTTCCTATTGAATCATGAGAATCATCCTTTTTTGTGTTTATAATTTAAATAAACAATTATAGCAAAATCTATACACACACACACGCGCAGACACAATAATCTGTTATGGTGGTGTCTTTTCACTGAGATAATTATATTTTCTAATCCCTAACCCAGAGGTGTCCAATCCTGCTCCGGTAGGGTTACAGTCTGAGTTTAGCTCAAACACACGCGGACACAATCCTCTAAATCCTCTTTGCATGTTTGAGAGTTAAGAGTTGGATAATGACCCTTCAATACGGGCTTAACTGTGAACCTTTATCATCAAAACAAACCAGCCTGGTCTTCAGATTATCCGGTACCAACACAGTGCCATCGATTTCCCATAACATTTTATATTAGGAGAAGGCTTTTTGGTGTGTGTGTGTGTGTGTGTGTGTGTATATGTTGTGTCTTTGAAGGACTGCAGCAGACCATAAATCATAAATCTTTGGGACAGTTGTGAGTACACCTTAAGTGATCCGTGTTTGTCGAACCATGAGGGTTGCTTACCCATAGTACACTCACTCAGCTACTGCAACCACACACAAACAGACTGCAAATGTAAAATGTGGAGTAAAAAATATTTACAGTATACCTGTGCAGAGGTTGTTGTAAATTACAGTACTTCTTACAGTAGTGGTTTTGTAGTTTAATGCAATTAAATGATTTGTATGATATAAAACCACAGTGCACAGAAGCAAGATTTTCTGATGTAAACAAGTTTAGCAGTAAACAAGAAATAAGAAACTGTAAGAATTAGCCAACTGTTAAATCATGGCAATGCTTTAGTGGAGCATAAAAATAAGAGAGATAGATATATATATATAAAGAGAGAGAGAGACCTAAGTTTTGTAACGTCAAACAAAAAATGCCATTTTGCAACATTAAAACTTTCTATAACAAAATGGCTGAAAACAGCAGATTCAGTTTAAATGCATTTGCCTCCGAGTTTTAGCTTCTGTTATTTCAGCAACTTTCTACAAAAAATGCAGTATGCAGAATGCAAAGTAAAATATGTCACTGACGCATTACTAAAGAATTAAACTATAAGGAAGTAGGACATGGTCCCACATCTTGACTTGACGACTGAAATCTCAGTTTGTGTTGAATCAGGTGATTTGTATTGATGGATTGATTAGTGGTTTGTTGAGCGGAGGTGGATAATTGAATCTGAGGCTTTATGGTGAAAGGGGTCTGAAATGTCATAAATGAGGTCTGCGGAGTTAAGTGGCATTTCCTCCATGTGAGTATTCATAGATAATGGTGGAAAAGTTAAAATGAGGATTTTAGTCTTATTATTGAAGAGAAGAAATGTCAGTATGTTTCATCATCCACCCCCAAAACATGCAATGCACACACTAGGACAAAACTGTGTAGGAGCCCTAGCTGTCAAATAAGCACTCATTAAAAATCGGTCAGGCGTGCATGGGTGTGCAGAGCAGCCGAAGAACAAGAAGTTACAAGCCAGAAAACCGAATTATCAGTCAGAAAGGTGAGGTTACAAAATATTACAATAATTCAGGCAAACTTGGGTACAACAACGTGAGCAGCGCTGTAAGTTTCATGCTGGGTATAAGCCTAAAGCACACAATTCAGAAATAAAATAGACCTGAGCTAATAATATAGATTACTCTATGGATTTTTTGCACTTGGGACTTCAGAAAAACTAAATTAATGTTTATTGGAATGTGTATGTTATGGTAAAAAACAGTAAAAATACTTTTTTCAAAAATCAGTTATTGAGCAAGTATATAAAAGTTGGTGTTCAAATAAATCTCTTTACCCCAATTCACTATGGTACACTCTAAAAAGAGTTAAGGGGTTATTTTAACTCAGCATTGGGTCAAAATAGTGATGAGCCGTTGGGTTCAATTAACTCATGTAATGTTTATATTTGACCCAACAAGTGGTTAAAACAATCCAGCATTTTGGGTTGAAACTACAACCCTATTTGACCCAACATTGGATTGAAAATACCTATAGCATTTTTTTTTTATTTTTTTTGAGTGTAAGATTATAATAATGATTTTTAATTGAAGCTGTCAGGTCTGATTCCAACATCTGTTTGGTGTCATTTGACTTACACTCTAAAAAATGCTGGGTTATTTTCATCCTGGCTGAGTCAAAAAGAGACAAACCCAAGCGTTTTAAAGGTGACATATCATGAAAATCTGACTTTTTCAATGTTTAAGTGCTATAATTGGGTCCCCAGTGGAATCTACCTAGAAAATGTGAAAAGAAAAACCCAGTAACTTAGTTTTGGTAAACCATTTTCTGCAAGCATGTGAAAAACAGGTCATTGAAATTTGGCTCCTCTTGTGATGTCAGGCACTACAACCATGGCACTGCCATTTAGTACAGAGATCAGCTCATTTGCATTTTAAAGGACACACCCAAAACAGCAAATTTTTGCTCACACCCACAAAGTGGCAATTTTAACACGTTATAATAAAGTACATATGGGGTATTTTGAGCTAGAACTTTACATATGTACTCTGGGTACATCCATAATTGGGTCAAATATAAACATTCTCTTAGTAATTTTTACCTAATGGTTGAGTTTGTCCCTTTTTGACTTAAAGGTGGAGTGCGCAATATCTGAAAAACGCATTGGAAAGGAGAGTCAGGACGATTTCCAAAACACACTTGTAGCCAATCAGCAGTAAGGGACGTGTCTACTACCGACAGACTGTCTATCAACAGAAGGTCCAGATTCTATTGGGGTAGGGACATTTGGCTTTGGTACAACCTCATTTTGATTATGCATCATCATTTTGGTACAGTAGTTGTTCACAGAGATGGAAAAATAAATTACAAAAGTCTCAAAACAAATTAGTCAGAACAATCCTAAAAATGCACCCGCGTACACACATAAATAATGATTGTTTTAAAGAGTTGGGTCTCTTGAATGTCGAAAAAATAGTGATATTTTTAAAATTGGGTATGTCGCGTAAAATTTTAAACAATATGGTTCCAAAATATTTAGCGAATTATTATAATATGGTGAGAACCCAACATCTATACAATACTAGGGGCAGGGATTTTAACATATATCCTTGTGGATTTAAAAGTTTAGTAGGGAAAAAATTCGTTTTTATATACTAGTGCTATGGCATGGAATAAACTGTCTACATCTATAAAAACATAACAGAGCTGAAGCATTTTAAAAGGGTATTGAAAAAGTGGTTGATGGAAGATACTGTATGACAAATGTGTTAATGTTTGCAGTGTTATTGCATATGATGTAAAGTGGACTTAGGAGAAACGTTTGTAGTCTCTGTCATCTGTGGGGTTTTGCATTATTTCTGCTAATTGCCTGTATGCTTTATTTACAGCGAGGACCACAATGGAAATAAGCCTTAGGCTATTTTGTGTCTATATCCTTGGCAGTTTTTTTAAGTGTATGGGATAATTGTTATTTTATACATTTTTATGAAATTCTGTCAAATAAATTTCAATTCAATTCAACATGTTTGCTTAGGTGATTTCAAATATCAACATTGGCTTTCAGAAATCATGGACCCTGCATTTAGGGTTAAAAAAGCATAAGTGTAACATGTAAAGATGATTACCTCAGTATTATGTTTCAAACAGAGATGGCGATAAAGAGGCAGAAGTTACTTTAAAAACGGCCTTAAATGAAAAGCTATATTTGGAAAAGGACATGATTTTTTTCTTTGCCATTTAGCAGGTCAAAGATTTTTTAAAGAATATCCTGACCAGTCTTTCAATATCATGTAAGTGAATGGTTATATAACCACAACCCAGATGTCATGCATCGATCAGATTGATTTGCCATATTTCAAGTGGGAGCTAAAGGGAAGTTGTGTTTATTGGTGCTTAATAAATAAATAAATGAAATGAAAATGAAATGACAGGGAAAGATTTTTATAATAATGATGTTAAATTTGATTCAATTCTTTGTACGTTTACTGTGCTTTTCTTGAAATACCTAGACCCCGTTTACATTCATTGTACTGTATACAGCGACCACAATTCTCCTTCTGTATTTCCGCTAATACCTCAGCTTTATAGTAAAACCCTTCACTCCCTGCATGCACCTGTTCCTCGCCTGGCGTCACCTCAGGCTAACTACAATTCCATTAAAAGGCAAAAACCTCTTATTATCAAAGCACCCGATCAGAAGAGAGGGTCAAGCGCTTGCAAATCCATCCAAAGTTGATTGTTTTTTATTCTACCCATTCACGGCACCATTCGGGGTATTGTGCACTTTGACGTATAGATAGAATTAGACAAAAAGCATTCATGAGAGCGAAATAATCTTTTTGTGACAAATTGCAATACGATTCGCATTAGCGTCAGGCAGAATGAAAAAGGAACAAAAAAATAGAAAAAAAACAACCAGCCCTTTCTTCTGGGTTTCATTCATTCTCCCTAATTATCCTTCATTTTAGCAAATTCATTCTCGCGTTCGTTCTCAATGCTGCTTCTGAACCTTTCATATCTCTTGCTTTCCATCGGGTCGTGGCCTTTTCATTGCAAAGTGGTTCATGATCGCTGGTTGAAATATGTGCCTGGCGTGAGGGGTAAGGGCTGGGTGTGGAGATGGGGAGCATTTTATGGTATTCATCTCTGCATGCTATTGTAATGTAGAATACAGGTCTGGTGCTCTATGATTGCACACGCTGTACCATCACAGTGTGTTTCTGCAGTATATAACAGGCTTAAGAAACGCTTTGTATTACAAAGCAAAGGGTAGCTGCTGAATGCAAGTGCAACGTGACCTCCACGTAAAGCATGTTTTGTATTCCAGTATGTTTTAGTTGTACATGATGCTTTGGAAAGCTAAAGATTTAAATTGTTTAAGTGGTTTGCCATACCCAAGTAACTACACTGTCAGATAAAATGGTCAAACAATTTTCCCAAGCTGTCACTGGGGCAGTACCATTTAAAAGGTCCTAATATGTACCATTTAGGTGCAGATATGTATATATTTGTTACCAATATGTAGGGGAGAGCGGGGCACAACCTAACCCTTTTTGGCAACACACTTATCTCTACTACAAATGAACATTTGAAGTTTGTTTCTAGTACTTACCATTCTTGGACAATTACACCAAATGTGACAGAAGTGCAAACGTTACAACTTACCCCATGGGGGGGGGGTTGGATTGTAACAGGCAGGGGTTAGTTGTAACACTTGCTAAAAATTAAGTTTGCAGGCAAATATTTCAATACTATTTTGATTATATACTTGAAGTGGATATTGTTTATAGATCTGTCTATAATAGACAGGTATCCACCCTGTATTCATTCATCCAGCCCTTTTCTTTTTTTCATATGTGACCCAGTCTGTAATAACCATACTACAGTTTCAAAATCAACTTCTGAGATAATGAGCATCAAAGTCTGATTTTAGCCATTCATTTCATTATGATTTCAATATTTGACGTGACCTTATTCAATCAATATTAAAGATATGAACAAAAATATATTTGACACACGATTTTTGATAAGACAGGCACATTTATTTTGTTGGCCGCCAGCAATCATTCGTGTAGACTATTTGAAACAACGGCAAGAATTACGCCAACGTTAGCGGTTTTCATATCATAAGTCTTGAGGGGTTAGTTTTAACACAGCGTTACAATTAACCCCACTGGGTCAAAATATTTTCAAGCCCACCAAAAAAGTTGCTAAGAGTTGCAGACATATTTCAAAATAATGCTGTGTTTTAGTCAACAAGACACTGATTAATATGACATAGCATTGGATTTGGCATCTTACACACCCAACTTAGAAACCGCAAAAAAAAATGATGAAAAAATTTACTTACATGCCACCAAAACACTCGTTCATCAATAACTCTCTGGAAAAACATTATACATTTCCAATAATTTGCGGGAGATCGTCTTTTGGCAGCATGAAAAAATACCGGAAAATCAAAACGCTCAACCTTGTGCAACAGTCCGTGTTACAACTTGCCCCGTGCACCCCTACCTCTGAGGTAGTTATACGAAGTCTTTGATATTAATATTCCCAGAACATACTGAAGCAACTGCATTTCATCACCCTACACTTACTCAAAGGTTTAACATAGAAACCATAAAATGCTAATTCTGGCCTGGTTTATCCTGATAACGTATGCAACAAATGCAAACCCCAAGTAAAAAAGTACAGTAAGCTATAGCAACTCGCATATAATTAGACACGTAACGATTAAAAAGCAAAATGTATAATTTTCAACAATTGATCCTTTTTTCTAATATTCTCAAAAAAAAATTTGGCATAAAGATGATTTCTTATATTCCCTTGGTTCTTGTGCATGTGTGTGTGTGTGTGTGTGTGTGAAGACATACATGACCAGCAAGCCCAGCACTCATCAGCAATGTGATTGACCGAACAAGCCAATACACCACATCAACATATGAGGAGGTCTCCATCGGGTGTGTGCATCATAGAGAGAAGCTGAGAGGCTTAGCAGAAAGCGCTTTTGATTTTCTTCTCATCTCGGGTGTAGATATAACACCTGATAATGTTTGTGCCAAACTTTGAATTGAAACACTTTACACCTGATCCCTCGTGTGGCTGTGTATATGTGTGCGAGTGCGCTAGACTGAAAGGTCAAGCTATGTCTGAACGGATACCAGCTGTCCCTCTCAAACTTTGATTTTCTTATAACCTACAGAAATAAAAGAATAAAACCAGAATCACTCGCGCAAAGAAACACACGCACATGGACATAAATACAAATGCCGTTCATCTGACTCACAAAAGCTTTGTTTACAGTGCAGCCTGATTTGGGTTTTAAAATCTGACATTTATTTTTCAAGTGATGTAATCATTTTGTTCAAACAATATAGTATACATATGGTATAGCTACATCAAATATGGTAATGATGTAAGCGTCAGCACAATGCCTAGAGACTCATTCATACAACAACTGAAAATGAGAAGTTTTGGAAAGAGTGCACAAAAGAAGTAATCCTTGGCAAGATAAGCTAATTTTATACTTACATTCACTGTTACATTTATATAGCGCTTTTCTGCATCACTTAAAGCACTTTACATAACAAAGGGGGATTCTTCTCAACCACCACCAATGTGCAGCATCCACCTGGGTGCCCACCATACACCAGCTTATTAGTGGAGAGCAGACAATTGCCAATTAGTATTTGTTGGTATGGTTAGTAGGCCAATGGGCAAGTTTGCCCAGGATGCCGGGGCACACCCCTACTCTTTATAGAAAGACATCCTGGGATTTTTTTACGCCCACCGAGTCAGGACCTCGGTTTACGT